>NC_045991.1:22204805-22267357 GCF_010909765.2 Amblyraja radiata
GGGTTAGGTGTTCGTTTGGAGTTAGTATTACCACATGGACCGGGCACAATGATAAACGTGTTTTGCTTGGTATCAACTAGATCAGAAAATATCATATGGTCGTCAACTCAAGTACATTAGTAGAGCAATGGAGGAGATACATTGTTTCAAATGTTTCAAAGAACATGTATTGTCACGTGTACAAGTAAGATACAGTTGATCCGCGAATTACCATACATCCATACGAAAAATAAGCAACAAGACACACAACTACGTAAAAGTTACCATAAACATCCCCAATAGCGGATTACCCACATTGCTCCCTGTCATGGAAGGCAAAACACAGTCCAAACCTCTTCAACGTTATTCTCCCACGGTGGGAGCAGTCGAAACCATCCATCGGGGCTGATCGAAGCTCCGCAGCCGGCGGACGAAGCCCCCGCGTCGTGGGGGATCGAAACTCCAGCGTCGGGGCGGTCGAAGCACCTGCGGCTTGGAGTTCCCCAAGTTGGTCTTTGAACAGAGACCGCGAGCTCCGTGATGTTGAGTCCACAAGCACCCACGGTTGGAGCTCCGAGGTTGATCCCTGGCAAAGGGATCGCGAGCTCCACGATGGTAAGTCCGCATGAATACGATACGGAATATAAAATCGCATCTCCGTCGAAGTAAGAGATTAAACAACGTTTATATTAAAACACAATGAAGGAGAGGACAGACAGACTGTTGGCGAGGCAGCCATTGCTGGCGCCACTCAATGGTACAGAGGTACAGAGTGTGAAGAAAGGTACAACATGCAAGAGTAACTCAGCGGGACAGGCAGCATCTCTGGGTAGGAATGGGTGACGTTTGCAGGTCGAGTCCCGTCTTCAGACAGAGTCAGTGGGTAGGCAGACAGAGATATGGAAGGCTGAGGTGTGAAAACGGGATATCAAAGGGGACGCACTAAAAGGAAAACGTGAAATAGATCGTTGTTAGCTACGGAAAGGTGACACTGAAGCATACAAGGATAAAACATGGAAAATGGCGGCGCACCTGATTGCAGCGGCTTTGCTCTCCCCCGTGTGGATGTTGTTGTTTTTGTGTGTTTTGTCCGTCTTTCTGTGGACCTGCGAATCGACATACAACCGGCATGACCTTTTAAGGATTGGGACGTTGTGTAGCGAACTAGAGTTCGTAAGACGCTCCCACAACGACTATATCCCGCCAGAAATCACCCGCCCAGCGGAGTCCGAGTGGATCACCATACCGAACTGACGGTGTGGGAGGCGGCGCAGACGGAGGTGGCAGAAGCGCGGTTGTCGAGCCGGCATTCACGCTAGTCTAAAGGAAGCTCCTTACAGACCGGCGCTACCCAGCATTTTTTTTGACGAACGCCCGATCGCTCAGCATCAAGATGGACGGGCTGGAGCTGATCAATGATGAAAATACAACTGTGCAAACCTGCTCGATTATGGTGTTAACTGAGACCTGGCTTCAGGCTGGGATCCCGGACGAGGCCATCAGTCTGGTACGTCGCACAGCACACTGGGCCGACAGGAGCAGTGACTCCGGTAAGAGCAGAGGAGGGGGGCTATGTATTTACTCTTATGACAAATGGTGCATTAATGTAAACATTGTCGAGAGACATTGTTCACCAGACATGGAGTTTATCACATTGAAATGCCGACCCTTCTATCTGCCGCGGGTTCACAGCTGTCGTTATTCTGGCTGTTTATATTCCACCAAGTGCCAACATCAAGCTAGCACTCAACACCCTGCTAGCATCAATCAACAAACTACAGACTGCGCACCCTGATGGGATTTTCATCGTGGCTGGAGACTTCAACCAGGCTAATCTAAAAACTGTCCTCCCTAAATTCCACCAGCATGTCACGTGTCCGACGAGAGGTCAAAATACACTGGATCACGTATACAGCAACATTAAGGATGGATACAAAGCCTCCTCTCCCCCACACCTCGGCCAGTCTGACCATCTATCACTCTTTCTCACCCCGGCATACAGACCTCTCATTATGAGAACCAAGCCCAGTGTGAGAAGCATAAAGACTTGGACCGAGGGCGCTGCCGCCCAACTTCAGGACTGTTTTGAGCGCACCCAGTGGGATCTTTTTGCAAACCAGGACATACAAGAATATACATCCACAGTCATTTTCTATTTACAGAACTGTATCAACAACGTCACTGTCGACAGGGAGGTCGGGTCCTATCCAAACAACAAACCATGGATGACCAGGAATGTCAGGAAGGTGCTGAGGGAACGCAACTCAGCCTTTAGATCTGGCAATGATGAACTGTACAGCACTGCCAGATCTAAACTAAAGAGAGCCATTAAAGAGGCAAAGACAGCCTATGGAAGAAATTGGAGGGGTAATTTAACGAGAGGGACCCTCGCCGTGTCTGGCAGGGCATTCAGCAACTTACCAACTGCAAGGGCAAGGGGGGCGACCATCAGCAGCAGTAACAACTCGCTAGCTGAGGAGCTCAACCACTTGTTCGCCCGTTTTGAGCTGAATGAGGCGGAGCCTGCAGCTGCAGCCGCACCCAGCACTGACGGCCTGGCACTCAGTGTGAGTACCGAGGACGTCAGAAGAGCACTACGCAGGGTCAACCCCAGGAAGGCTGCTGGCCCAGATGGCATCCCAGGGAGAGTATTGCGGGACTGTGCAGACCAGTTAGCGGACATCTTTAACCTCTCTCTGTCAACGTGCACTGTCCCTAAATGCTTCAAGACTGCTTCTATCGTGCCTGTACCCAAAAAAACATATATTACCAGCTTGAATGACTATAGACCTGTTGCTCTCACTTCAACTGTGATGAAGTGTTTTGAACGGCTGGTCCTGGCCCACATTATGTCCTCACTCCCATCCACCCTGGATCAGCATCAGTTTGCATATAGAGCTAATAGGTCAACGGAGGATGCCATCAACATAGCTCTACATTCTGCACTGACACATCTGGACCGCCCTGGCTCATATGTGAGGATGTTATTTGTAGATTTTAGTTCTGCATTGAATACCTTCATCCCCAGCAGAATGGTGGACACACTGTCTGATCTGGGTGTTAATGCAAACACATGCAGATGGATTAAGGACTTCTTAACAGACGGCCCACAGACTGTCAGGATGGGGTCCAATTACTCCCCAGTCCTGACGCTCAGCACAGGAGCGCCACAAGGTTGTGTGCTGAGTCCCATCTTGTATACAATATACACTTATGACTGTATACCAACACACAGTACAAACAGGATCCTCAAGTTTGCGGGCGACACGACTGTGGTGGGACTGATAACCAACAACGACGAGTCTGCCTACAGAGATGGTCCAAAAACTGACTGTCTGGTGTACCAAAAACAACCTGGTACTCAACCCATCAAAGACAAAATAACTGTTCGTTGACTTCAGGTGGAAGAGGAGAGAGGACCCTGCTCCTTTATACATCAAATGAAACTTGGTGGAGAGAGTCACTGGCTTTAAGTTCCTGGGAATAAACATCTCCCAGGACCTGAAATGGTAAACGAACACCGTCACTCCCGTGAAGAAGTCACAGCAGCGGCTGTATTTATTGAGGTCTCTGCGGAGAGCAAACGTCTCACAGCCGCTGCTGCTGTCCTTCTACCGATGCGCCGTGGAAAGTATCCTCTCCTATGGCATCCTGGTGTGGTTTGCTAGCTGCACTGTGGCTGAGAGGAGGGCGCTGCAGAGAGTTATAAAAACTGCACAGAGCATTGCAAACGCTCAACTGCCATCCTTGGATGATATATATAGGGCCCGATGCATGCGCCGGGCCACAAACATCAAGCAGGACACATCCCATCCTGCCAACCACCTTTTCACTCTGCTACCCTCTGGGAGGCGATTCAGGTCTCTGAAGGCTCGCACCGGTAGACGAAAAAATAGTTTCTACCCATGTGCGATAAAAGAACTTAATTCCAACAGAGAACACTGGGGAAGCAAAATGTAATTCCAAGAAATGCAATATTCTTTTTAAATTATTTTTAAATACTTATTTATTATTTTTACTAATAAGTGTACATATGTGTCAATGGTTGTCGTGTTTGTATTTTTTAACCGGAGGAGATGTAATGGAATTTCGTTGCGCAGTATTGTTCAATGACAATAAACGTATTCATTCATTCATTCATTCCAAATTCAATCAGCAGGACAGATAGACTGGTCGGATAACTAGAATGGCGGGAGGATGGAGAGCGAGGGAAGGAAGGGTTATTTGAAGATACTGAAGTCAATATTCATACCAATATTCATGAGCTGCCCAAATAAAATATGAGGTGCTGTTCTTCCAATTCACGATGGGCCTCAATCTGACAGTGGAGGAGACCCAGGACAGAAAGGTCAGTTTGGGAATTAAAGTGTGTAGCAACCGGGAGATCGAGTAGGGTTATGGGAACTGAGCGGAGGTGTTTAGTGAAACGACCGCCATGGCAGCACTTGGTCTCGCCGATATATGTCCACCCGTGGTCGGCGGTCTGTTGAGAGCGTGTGGGGACCGCCGTGAGGTGGGAGGGGAAGAGCAACGAAGGACCGGGCGTAAGGGGCCACCGTGAGGGAGGGGGAGAACTATGGACATTGGGGACCCGTCGTGGGGGAACCGTTGTGGGGGAGAGGGGAGAACAAAGGATGAGCCAGTTTAATTTGTAACTTTGTCAGCGCCGTAGGTGGCCGCTATTTGCATACTTTGTGTATGCAAGCAAAGAGTTTCACTGTGCCTTGTTACACGTGACAACACATATTCCATTCTATCCCATTCCATATTGTCATTTGTCATCTGGACATGATCGTTATCTCCGTCCTTGCACTCTTCTCTTTGACATTACAGCCAGAGTTTGTCTGCTGCAAAACCTGGAGGCAGAAGGAGAAGAGGCATCTTGCTGCAAGTAAGAATCTGTCTTATAAAAGCTAAAGGATTTACAAAATCTGCAGGAAGAAGTTAGAGTTGCCGTTTCAGAGTAGGGTCAAGGAACGTGCGTTCACGTCGCGGCCATGTTTTCACCAATCTTTCCACCACCACGCACGAGAAGCACAAGACAGACACCATTGTATGCAGATGGCAAGAAGTGTGTTCAGCTCTGGCTGAACTACCTCTAATCTTGTGTGTGGACTCGATAAGGAGTAGTTTCACAGAGCTAATTGTGGGGGAAGGACATTTGAGTGAAACATGCGTCCGATAGGCTTAGCTGCAGATTAGCTGAAGCAAATCAAAGGGAAGTCAGAATAGCGGAGCGGCCTGTTGGGAGCGGCCGTGTTCAAGGAAGTGTCCTGTGGACGAAAAGTGCGTCTTGAGGCTTTGACTCAAGAGGCTTCGCTGAGAAGGGATGAGGAGAGAGGAGCCGACCTTCAAGACCCAGAGCAACAGCAAGTGGGAAGCTTCGCGAAGGATTGTGAATGACGCAAAGGAGACATGCAGGATCACGCGATGTGCTGCAGCTGCATTATGTGGGAGCTGGTGTACCTCTTGGTCAATCCTGGTGACCACATCTGCAGCAAATGCTGGTTGAGTTGAGAACTAATACAGAAGGTGGACGACCTGGAGTCTGAGCTGCAAACGCTAAGGCACATCAAGGATGAGGAGAGTTACCTGGACGCTGTGTTAATGGAGGTAATTACACCTGCCAGAATAAATGCTTCCAACGTAGTTCCAACCAGGGTGTGGCTGCTAGTGAGGCAGGCAGGGGAACATAATTGAGGACTGAATGGAGGACTGTATGAAGGATGGGCAACCTGACCAGGGCACAATGGTACGGGGGGCATCCGAGCGGGAACAAGAGCAGGAGTAGATAGCGCTCTGAGGGCAAGCGGAATCAAGTGGTATTGGGAGAAGGCAGGAACGGGTATTGATTGTGGATGATCAGCCATGATCACATTGAATGGGAAAATCAGGTTTGTATTGGACCCTAAGAAAGGGAATTTGTAGAGTATCTCCGAGATGGATTCTTAGAGCAGCTTGTTGTGGAGCCCACCAGGGAAGAGTGAATTCTGGATTTAGTGTTATGCTTTGAACAGGGTTTGATAAAGGAACTGAATGTATACGAACCATGAATAGTTGGCGACCACGATATGATAAGTTTCAATCTGCAATTTGAGCGGGAGAAGGTGAAATCGGATGTGCTGGTATTGCAGACTACAGAGGCACGAGGGAGAAGCTGAACAAGTTCGCTGGGAAGGGAACCCAGCAGGGATGACAGTGGAACAGTAATGGAAGGAATTGCTGGGAATGATCTGGAAGAAGCAGAATCTTTTCCTTCCAAACGGGAAGAAAGATTCTAGGGGGAGAAAGAGGCAACCGTAGCTGTCAAGTGAAGTCAAAGACAGTATAAAACTAAAAGATAAGCCGAATAACATTGCAGAGATTCGTGCGAAGCCAGATCTTTTAAAGAAGCACAGAAGGTAACTAAAAAGGCAATACGGGGAGAAATATTGAATTACGAAAGGAAGCTAGCCAATAATATATAAGCGGATTGCAAGAGTTTCTTCACTTATATAAAGAGTAAGGAAGAGGCAAGAGTGGACGTTGGACATCTGGAGAATGATGCAGGACAAGTGATAATGGGGAATAAAGTAATGGCAGAGGAGTTTTATAATTTTTTTGCTACAGTCTTCACAGTGGAAGACACCAGCATTGTGTCTGAAATTCAAGAGAGTCAGGGAGTAGCTGTTAATGGATGGCTATTACAATGGAGTACGTGCATGGGATACTGAATGAACTGATAATTCACTTGGACTGGATGGGATGCACTCTCGGGTTCTGAAATAGGTGGCTTTAGTGATTGGGGAGGCGTTGATAGTGACATTTCAAGAATCACTAGAGTCAGGAGTCGTCCCGGGCGATTGGAAAAGTGCCAACATTACCCCCTGCACAGGAAGGGAGCAAAGCAGAATAATGGGAAATGTTGGCTGGTTAGTATGACTAAGGTCGGAGGTAAGCTTTTAGAGTCCATTAGAAACGATGAGGTTACGGAGTACTGAGAAGTTCACAAGAAAATAGGCCAAAGTCAGCATGGTTTTGTGAAGGGGAAGTCTTGCTTGACAAATTTACTGGAATGATTTGAAGAAGTAAGTAGCAAGACAGACAATGGAGAGTCAATAGATGTTGCTCCCTTAGATTTTAGGAAAGCCTTTGATAAGGTGCCACACGTGAGGCTGCTAAGGAAGATGGGAGCCGATGGTATCAAAGGTCAGATACAAGTATGTATAGCAGGTTGGCTGAATGGCAGAAGACAAAATGTGTCAATAAAGGGGACTCTTTCTGGTTGTTTGCCAGTGACTAGCGGTGTCCCGCAGGGGTCGGTGTTGGGGCCGCTGCTCTTCATGTTTTATATTAATGGTTTGAACGAGGGGGTTAAAGGCTTTGTCGGCAGGTTTGCAGATAATACGAACATAGGTGGAGGGGCAGGTAGTGTAGAGAAAGCAGGGATTCAGCAGAAAGACTTAGGCAGGTTGGGAGAGTGCGCAGTAAAGTGGAAGATGGTATATAGCGTAGCAAAGTGTGGAGTCATGCATTTTGGTGGCAGAAATCAAGACAGAGGGAATATTTTCTAAATGGGTAAATAATCCAGAAATCCAGAAAAGGGACTGGTGTTCTGGTGCCAGATTCCCAAAATGTTAATCTGCAAGGTGAATCAATAGTAATGAAAGCAAACTCAATGTTAGCATTGATTTCAAGAGGGCTTGTATTCAAAAACGTGATGTAATGTTTAGGCTCCATAATGCGCTGGTAAGGCCTTTGGAATATTGTGAGCAATTTTGGGCACCATATCTGGATGTGCTGGCTCTGGAGCGGGTCCAGATGTGGTTTACAAGGTGGTCCCTGTATGAAATAGGTTAACCAATGATGAGCGGTTGTCGGCACTGGGCATGTACTCGCTGGAGTTTAGAAGAATAACGGAGGGCCTCATTGAAACATACAAAATAATGAAAGGATTGGATAGAGTGGATATGGGAAAAATCTTTCCACTAGTGCGAGAGTCTAGGAGTAGAGTTCACAGCGTCAAAATTAAAAGAATTAAAGGATATGAAGATAAATGTATTTGGTCAGATGGAGGTGAATCTGTAGAATTATTCGCCACAGTAAGTTGTGGAGGCAGTGGATATCCTTAAAGCAGATATCGATAGATCCAAGAGACCATGGGGCGCCGCACGTTGGCAGACTTGCCAACATTCTGTGTTTTTTCCGTCTTTTTATTGTTGTTATTTTTAGTGTGTTTTAAAGGTTTGTGTTAATGGTCTCTGGTTTGTTTTATATGGCGTTTGGGGTGGGGGTCGGGAGAAACATTTGTTTTCAATCCCTTACCTTGCCGGAGAAGCGATTGTATTCCGGATCGTATCATGGAGCTGGAGGCCTTGCTCGGGACAGACTTTGGGCCCCACCGCGGGGAAATGGACTTACCATCGGGATCGACGCTCCATCCGTGGCCTGCGGATTTCACCATCGAGGAGCTCGCAGTCTCGGGTCGAGACCGATGTCGGAAAGCTGCAAACGACGCAGATGGTTCGACCAGGCCCGACCCGGGATCGAGCACCCGGCGCAGGGAGTTGACATCTTCCCCATGTAGGAGCTTGATCTTCCCGACGCGGAGGGGGGTGGGGGGGGGGGGGGGCGCCGGCTACAGAAGCCATGATCATCCGTCAACGGAAGGCTCGTGCCAGGCCCCCGACCGCGGGAAAACAATGAAGGGAAGAGATTTAACTTTGTTTTCGCCTTCCATCACAGTGAGGAATATGGAGGAGTCACTATGGTGGATGTTTATGTTAAAATGTTTTTTGTGTGTTTTGTTGCTATTTAATGGTTTGACTGTATGGCAAATTTATCGTATGTTGCAAAACATACTTGGCTAATAAAGTATGATTATGGTTATGATTAGATTCCTGAATAGTACAGGTGTCAGATGTGATGGGGAAAATGCAGGAGAATGGGGTTAGGAGGGAGAGATTGATCAGCAATGAGTGAATGGTGGAGTAGACTTGATGGGCCGAATTGCTTCATTCTACTCCTATCGCTTATGACTGATCTGAGGCTGCATCTGACCTGAGATTGTCTGCACGGTTTTCCAAGAATAGTGTCAATAACCTCATTAGTGTTCAGAGTGTTTTTAGTATACATGACAGGCCACTTGATTCTAAGACCAGGGTGCTTACTGTGCTAGGTGACTTTGCACAGTGTGTGTTCTGACATTGCAATGGCAAGACGCCTACTCTGTATGCCCTTTCTTTGAAGTGTCGTGCTGTTGTACATTGCAGTGGACTTACACGGAGTAGTTGCGTTAGTTTGTCCTTGATCCGAGCCAATCTTTGGAGTGCAAACGGTCTATGGCTTTCCAGTGTGGTTTGGTCGTGTTGACGTTCCCTGCATTTCCGTACTCCGGCGCTCTGCTGCGGTTTTCAGAAGGTCAATCTCTCCATAGCCCCGGCCGAAATGTTGTTGTTTGCATCGTCATTACACAATTCACTTTATACTTCTGTTTCTCTAAACGGCTGCCCACTGCAATGAGACACAGTGCCGGACTCTCGCTGTCTTATGGTAATAAAGGTATGAAACACAAGATAAAGGGCTGATTCCTATACATCTCTCTTTTTGTATAAGGACGGTGGAGAAAATATCGTCTCCGTCACATGCAACGCTGAGATGTTTTGAAATGATTACCTTGGTCAGCGTCAGTACAAGCTGCTCTAAGAATCCACCATGGAGGCACTCCACAAACTCCCTTTCGTGGGGTCCAGTGCCAACCTGATTTTCCCAGTCTACCTGCATGTTGAAATCTTATAACAACCGCAGCATTACCTTTACGATACGCCAACTTGCACCCTATATCGAGGCTCGGAACTGGGCCTACATGACGCTCCTTGTAATAAATCCGAAGCAGTTCACTATGTCAGATACTGCGGATTTCATACAGGGAGCGTCAAGGAGGCCCAATTCCGACCTGTTGACCCGTCATTAATCGATCTGATGTGTCTGGTACTCAGTGACAGGATGGACCATGGTCTCAGTGCTGATTGGTATCGAGGCCTGAGCTGTTGACACCCCGCTATCGTCGCTAATGACATTTCAAGCTGTGGCCGGTGCATTGGTCAGCCTGGTTATGTCAGTGATCCCCTCGTGTTGCCGCTATATCAGTCTCCCGGACTCGCAGATCCGCCCTTTAGAGCTGGAGCCGCTCGGTGACTGGTGGGACTGGTGGACATTGTGGTGGGAGACAGAGCATCCCGTGTCCTTACAGCGCCCGGTCCTTCGTTTCATCCGCCTTCTTTTCGTTGCTCTGGCGGCCATAAGGCCAATATGCTCGGGAATCAGTGATAGCTCCTGGGAACATGATTTAGGACTGAGTACTTCCAGCAATGTTGCTCGTAATTCGTCGCTAGGTTGATTGACGTTTCATGTAGTGGGAAAAGCCGCACATATGGTGGCCTTGGAGACTGGGTGGCATGCAGGAATCTACAAGGCCGCGTATGTAACACCCCCTGGTCATATCAGCGTGACAGATGTTTGTCCTGTTGCACTGAGCCGCGGGATTATGAAAGGATCACAGTGTAACATGACTATGTGTGTCGCCGTGTGGAGCTGTTCTGGTCTCTGAGTTTATGTCCGTTCCTCGCCAGTTTTACAAGGACACTGCAGGGACAATCACCTTGGTGGGACTTGGTGCGCCAACACGTGGCGACACGTGTGCTGCCTAGGTTTTATGCAAAGCAAAGCAGTTCACTGTACCTCGGTACATGTGACAATAAAGTATCTTTCAATCAGTTACATATGAGCCAGGTCCAATATGGATGGCAGCTGTCCGTCTCACACAATCAGAAGCTGTTAGAATATGTGATGTGGCATTTAAAAACACACATCATAGTTCGACCACATGTATTGTTGCAACTCTATCCCCTGATAATCACATGTTCACAGTTGCTGCACCAGAATGAGTCCATTCAGTGCCAGTCATTATAAGACACAACACCTGGTGTGCAGGACTAGGACAAAGACAGAAACGTATCTGTTCCTAAAGGTGAAGCAACGGGTTGGTCAGTGAGTCCTGCCCGATGTTGGCATAGACTGTGTACAATTTACCCTGTGTTCACTACCATGTTATCCACAGCTGCTTTCTGATGTTTGTGACACTTTAAGTCTGTAATTCCCACAGGAGCGCTAAACTGGGAGCAGTTGACGTGATTGTTTGTTCAGTGAGTGTAACTGACGTCGTTGGCCTGGAAACTGGTACCGCTGGAACTTTCTCTCTGCTATAACAAGGGATGTCGTGAACTTGTCAACCTGTTTCAGCAGCAGTCATTGTGTGCTGCATGGACAGAGGAGAAATCACTTCACCGAGTACATGGGAGGCTTGCTACTTACTCGAATAACGAGGATTTACTATCCGACACTTGCTGCTGTTGGCGTTCCCCGTAAGTGTTTACCCACAGGTTTTCAGTGTTCATCACTGTTATATCTGACGTGGTGACGTATTGACCGCTTGTCTCACTATTGTATGATTCTGGGTATGGTATTTGCCGAACTGTGGGGTTGATGTTAAAATAACCACGTATCTTCATTCAAACTGTAGTCTCAGGCAAGATGGTGACTTTAAACCGTCTAGCCGTGGGTCTGTGAAGCTGCCGCCAGTTTCATGTCAGCATTATCGTTGTGAATGCCAAGTACCTTCTGGTGTGTGGACTAATTGGACTGTTGATCCGACGCTTTGTGAATTGCATCTTGAAATAATCCAGTGTAAGTGTTCAGGTTACGTGTTCAGATAATCCAGGAGTTTCCGGTAGTTTCAGCACTGAGTGGAACTGCCCAGGATATTCCAACGTTTCCAGTTGTTGGCAATATTTTCTGATTTCCAACATCCACTATTTATTCATGACTTTCCCGTTGGCGTGCGGTTGTGATGCTGCGCTTTCAGGAATGGGACCGCTTTAGCTTTTCCCTTTGTACCTGGCGACGTTGCTTGAGTTTGGCCGTTTCTGGGTTAATGACAGTTCAGTCAGTGGTCGAGAGATGGTGCCGTATTATTGGTTGGACTGAGTCGATTGTAATTCTTAGCTTATGCCTGCCAACATTTGAAAATGAAAAACATTACTCTGAGTGCGCAGCGCCGCAGGTCATAGCCGCGTAAGTGCAGAAAAATGTATAACTTGTTTATTTTGTATTTGTATTTTGTATTTGTAATACAGTTTATTGTGTATTATATGTCATAGTTGCTTTGATGCATTTTTCCAGAAGTTTATCATTGAAATTCATTTGGTAGCAACGTTTCCCCATGGCCTGAGGAAACATATGGAGGATGTAATCTCTCCATATCTCGTTCTCTCTTCGTCTCTCTCCCCCTCTCTCCCCCTCTCTCCGTCTCTCTTCCTCTCTCTCCCTCTCTCTCCCTCTCTCTCCCCCTCTTTCCAATGTTCCTTTTCTCCCCCCTCCCCCTCTCTCCACCTCTCCTTCTCTCTCTCTCTCTCCCTCTCTCCCTCTCTCCCTCTCTTCCCCTCTCCCTCTCCCCCTCTCTCCCTCTGTGAAGCTGGTCGGTGATTGGCCACAACGCCTCTCGGAACAGTGTCTGATTGGCTGCCGAATGAACAGCGCATTATGTGATTTGACACAATGACCTTGGCGACAGTGGCTGATCGGACGGGAATTTTAAGGGATGGTGGTTTGTGATTGGACGCAATCCCCTTGGAAACAGCGGTTGATTGGCCGTTTTTCCCCCTCATGTCAATATCGTACTGTTCCGATTTTTCACACTTTTTAACAGAAAAATCGGAACAAATGCGATAAAATCGGACTAGTTGGCAAGTTCTCTATGTTTTGTCCCAACATGAGATCAGATCTGTATATCACGACGGGGCACGGGTGATGTCCCAACGCGGGTCTGTTTCTGTTCCCAGTCACGTTGCTCTGTGAGAGGAACCGCGCCGGTCCAGATCCCTCGCACCTACTGACTGCAGAGAGGTTGTTGAACCGTTGCCGCTCCGAGTAGTGACGGTGCTGCTAACGTGGTATGTGGTGAGGATGTCCGACTCTGTGACCGTTCTCTGTGACACAAGGCAGCATGTGGTCCATTTGGAAATAGTTTGTGAGCTGCAGGAAACTGGGGCTGGGGTTGACCACTGCAGTGAGCTGCAGGAAAAGCAATTGGATGGGATGTTGCGTGGTGACATGATTGTCACAGCAGGAATCTGGGTTCGGAGTTCAGGTCCCCGCGGTCACTCATTGTTAGCTGAGTGTAGCTGATTATTCTGCACGTCTCAGATTTCCCGATACTGGCATGTTACAATTTCGTAATTTAACCTTCGTAAACTAACAATGTGCGTTGTTGCAGCTTGTCTCATATTTGTTGATTTTGGATCTTGTACATGCGTGTGCAATCCCGACTTGTAATTTACAAGTCATGCCTCTCTTTAGTGTCTGGTTCTGAATGTTATGTTTCCATAGTCGCTACAATAATGTAGCTGGCAACTCTGTGGTCTCACAGCTCAACAACGAGCTTCGATCTTGCACTGCTTTTATGATGTCTGCGCATCTGTTCGTGAACGCATCTGTTTCCTCAATTTGCTTCGGTTTCATTCCCCGACCCAACATATGCAGTTTGGTCGGTAATTCGCTGTTGTAAGTTACCCGTATTCCGGCGGATGACTAATAGTATCTGAAGTGAATTGGTGTTAATGTCGCTGAATTAATACTGCATGATCCGTGGAAATGTTGGCTTGACGTTTGACACCTGTCTCTGTGAGCCGAAGGACATGTATTTTATACGTTTCTAGCTCCATGCCGTATCCTGATAAAATATTCTGCCAACCAGCTTGTGTGTCCAAATGAAACCGGGGTTAACAAGGCAGGACAACCGGGTATTAATAAAATACATTTTTGCAGCTTTTCCCAGAGCTGTGATATTCTGTTTGACGATTCCACGTCAATCACGTCAGGTTGCAGTTTGAGAATTGTATGTAGGTTCTGTCAGCACACTGCACCTCTGGTGATTTGCACGGCTGAGTGGAGTTGTGGCGATTAGGAATGGTTGGGTGTGGCGGGACAACATGATTGAGAAACCGTTTATTTGGCAGAGAGCAGGCATTTCCAGTAAGATGCGAGGAGATGGATAATAATAATGTTTTGTTTATAGGGACAGTGCATATTAATTATAATTAATGTTTTTACAAGTTGTTACAATGCTGCATGTTGTTACAAGCTGCAACAACATCTTGTTATGTAAATATGTAAATATGCGAGATTGTAGCCAATCAGTAGCTAATTTCCGTCTCTAGTCCCAGGCAAAGGTAGGTGAAGTGTCTTACCCAAGGACACAACGACAGTAATAATAATAATGAATGGGATTTATATAGCGCCTTTCTAATACTCAAGGCGCTTTACATCGCATTATTCATTCACTCCTCAGTCACACTCGGTGGTGGTAAACTACTTCTGTAGCCACAGCTGCCCTGGGGCAGACTGACGGAAGCGTGGCTGCCATTCTGCGCCTACGGCCCCTCCGACCACCACCAATCACTCACACACATTCACACGCAGGCAAAGGTGGGTGAAGTGTCTTGCCCAAGGACACAACGACAGTACACACTCCGCCTTAGCCGATTGCGCCATCTGTCGTCCTAATGTTGATGATAAATTTATTCAGGCGTCGCGAACGGTTCAGAAATGTCTGCATGCAAGTCTGGAAGAGAAAAGATTTGACTGAACTCAGATGGAAACCCTCGGATGTGTAATTGTAAGCGCTGATCTAGAAGATTATTTCTTCACAGCATATATCCTGCCTTTGCCCCTTAATTTATTCAAATGTTGGATCTTCACGGTGACTTGTAACATGCCGATTGCCCGGCACAGACACAATGAGCCAAATTGTCCACATACATGTGAGATGTTTTCTACGAATATACCATTACTGTACTTGCAACTGGTTGATCGGAGAAATCCCGCTACAGATATGCATACCGTACCATGGCCGTCTCCAAGAAGATTTCCTAACTTTCTGCACTTGGTACATTTCATCATCAACATTCCCTTCCCCACTACCAACAACTTCCTGAGTCTGTCCATTTAGTAACAGATCGGGTGAAGTTGGGGGTAAATTGTGGGCATAGGGTAGGCTCCTAGCAGGTAATCTCTTTCGAACCCAATAGTGTACAATCCCAAAGATCTTCGGAGGCGGCATTGCAGGCAGATCAGTTGTCATTGAATGTGTGTAACATTGTATTTTACCGGCCGCACAAATAAACCAGGAGCAGAGTGGATGCGGTACAGGTTTATACAATGTTCCCTAGCTCACATCTGCGCTTCTGTGGGCACCTCTGGTCGCCACACTGTGGGAAGAACTTAATTGCTATGTAGAAGTTGGAGAGGAAATTTATAAAAATGTTTTCTGCGATAGCAAAGTTTGGTTATGACGGGAGAGTCGATAGACTGAGTTTATTTTATTTTCACGAAAATTACGCAGTGAAGTTCCAACATTTGGACATATTAAGGGGCATAGACAGGATACATGCTATCAAACATGCCGCATAAAAGAGGGGGCTAAATCCAGAGGGCAATAGTTTAGATTAAATATTTGGAAGCATTTGAAGAGGTATTTTCTCAGACTCGGAATCTAGGACGAGTTGCTAAAGGGTTTGACGGAGGCAGGGATACTAAATACATCAAGAGGAACACTTAGCACTCCAAGGCATGGATACTATGGGGTATGTGGGTACATCAATGTCGCTTTGGCTGTGGTGGGTCAAATGGCTTGCTTCCGAGCTGTGGGAAGCTCTGCTTATGGAGAACGAACTGCAGAATGTTGCGGATGGAAGCGCTACAAAGTGTATTGACGGAAAGTGGGAATAGGGAGATGCAGTGTGTGATGACGGTGGAGACAGAGTGGAGACCATGGGTCAGGGTGTGGACAGCGTCGTGGACATACACTTAATACGTTGTACATGGTGCAGTCAAAGTGATTAAGATTTCGGGACAGCTGCTGCATTTTGACGGAACACTCCTGACTGCAGCACATGTTTCCAGGTCATTTCACCAAACAAAACCGCAGCTGAACTGCTCGTCTGACCTTCCGCTGCCGCAGTCGGATAGTCACCTCGCCAATATACTGATCAGCATGACATAAAACATTACAATGAAAATCCGCACGACAAGCCACCCGAAGTTGCTCACTCCCCACTGGTATCTATCCTGACGTGTTGTTTGTCCCTCCGCTGTACACTCTCCTCTCAACAGTGTGCTCTGCATCATCCCCCTTGACCTTCATCCCGCCCAGTCCCCCCCCCCCCCCTCCGCGCCTTCCCCCGGCTCAGTCCCCACCGCACTGAAGCTTCACTCTGCAGATAGTTTACTGCGCATCTGTGGCACATAAACGTGGGCAGCAAGGGAACAAGTTGATATTGACCTTGAAGTGATGCCTGTCTTTTATGTAGAATGCATGCAATGAACTGCAGGCGGGTCATTCTGATATCGGTGGTGGTAAAGTTGCCTTAGGGAAATTAGTACTATACGCCTCATCGGTATTTGGAAAGATAAACACTGATTATAAATAGACAACATGACTTTGTTCCCGAGAAACGTTGTCTATATGTGCTTTTGTAGTTTACCCATTGCTTTCACAGGATCCGCATGGTAGACTGGCCTGGAAGTTTCGCGCACACAGGATCCAGTTGGGAAGAATTAGATACAAAGTTGTTCCAATGGTAGGAGTCAGGTGGTGACAGGAAACGATTTAAAACAAGACATAGATCATAAAACTGTACAGCACAAAACAGGTCATTCGGTCCACAATGTCTGTGTCGAACATGATGCCAACACCAACTCCTATCTGCCTGCGCATCGCCCATATCCCTCCATTCTCTTGGTCACATCGCAGGTAAATGCGGACAGAATGGGAACGGGTGGCCATTAGCCAGCGCAGCAGTAGGCAGGTAGTGCAGGAGTCCCCTGTGGTCATATCGCTCCTAAACAGATATACCATTTTGTAAACTGTTGGGGGAGATGGTTCATCAGGGGAAGGCAGCAGCAGCCAAGTTCATGGCACCATGGGTGCCTCTACGACAAAGCAAGGGGAGAAAAAAGAGTGGAACGGCAATAGTAATAGGCGCGCACAGGATCCAATTGGGATGAATTTGATTAAATAAACTTGTTCCCGTGGTAGTAGTCGGGAGGTGACAGGAAATAATTAAAAACAAAACATAGAACATTGAACAGTACATCACAACACAGGCCATTCGGTCCACAATGAATGTCAGTGTCGAACATGATTCCAAGACCAAATCCTATCTGCCTGCGCATAACCCATATCCCTCCATTCTCTGCAAATCTATTGGTGTATTCAAAAGTCTCTGAAACACCACTATCCTACCTGGCCCGAAAAACATCACAGACCCCCACCCTGGCAGCGCGTTCCAGGCACTCAGCCTTTGTGTATAAAACATTCCCGTAACATCTCCCTTAAGCTTTGATCTTTTTTAAAGCTATTCCCTCTAGTATTTGATTTTTCTATGCTGGAAAAAAGGTTCCTGTTTTTTATTCTTCTCTCAGGTCGTCCCGCAACCTTCAACGTTCCAGAAAAAAAACTATCAAATTCTCTACAACTGCTCCCTGTAGCCAATATCCCATAATATAGACATAATTCTTGTAACCTTTGTACCCGCTCTAAAACCTACATATCCTTCCTGTAATGGGTCGACCAGAACTCACGTAATACCCCAAATGCTGTCCAAAGTCCTACAGCGCTGCTCCACGATGCCCTGACTCTTATACTGAATGTGCTGACCAATGTCGACAAATATGCCGCGTGCCTCATTTACCACGGTATCTACATGTGTTGCTACTTTCAGGGAGTTCTGGACTTGGACCCCAAGGCACCTCCGTTAATCACTGCTGATAATGGTCATGTCTTTCATTGTATATCACCCCCCCCCCCTCCCATGTCCGTCTTCCCCTGAGACCTCGCACAGTTCAATGTTGCAACAAATGTCATTTTGCCGTCCATTGCTATAGCTGATCTCTATTTTGCTGTGTACGTCGGCCGTGCTCGTGTCATCTACAAACATATAAACCAACCAAATTGTGAAGGCCTGGTAGGAACTTGGCCGGGTGAATGTGCAGTGGAGGATGGGTACGGCGATGGAGCTGTGGAGTAACCATATAACCATATAACCATATAACAATTACAGCACGGAAACAGGCCATCTCGGCCCTACAAGTCCGTGCCGAACAATTTTTCCCCCTTAGTCCCACCTGCCTGCACTCATACCTTAACCCTCCATTCCCTTCTCATCCATATGCCTATCCAATTTATTCTTAAATGATACCAACGAACATGCCGCCACCACTTCCACTGGAAGCTCATTCCACACCGCTACCACTCTCTGAGTAACGAAGTTCCCCCTCATGTTACCCCTAATCTTCTGTCCCTTAATTCTGAAGTCATGTCCTCTTGTTTGAATCTTCCCTATTCTCAAAGGGAAAAGCTTGATCACATCAACTCTGTCTATCCCTCTCATCATTTTAAAGACCTCTATCAAGTCCCCCCTTAACCTTCTGCGCTCCAGAGAATAAAGACCTAACTTATTCAACCTATCTCTGTAACTTAGTTGTTGAAACCCAGGCAACATTCTAGTAAATCTCATCTGTACTCTCTCTATTTTGTTGACATCCTTCCTATAATTGGGCGACCAAAATTGTACACCATACTCCAGATTTGGTCTCACCAATGCCTTGTACAATTTTAACATTACATCCCAGCTTCTATACTCAATGGGGAGTATGGGGAAGATGAAGGCAGGTGAGGTCTGTGCAGGAGGAAGCTGCGATAGGTAATGAGCAGGGTGTAGATGCAGTGGGGATAGGACAGGGGGAAGTGTGACGGTGCGGTTGGTACTCGGCAGGGTCAATATGCAGTGGCGACTGATCAAGATGAAACAACGTAGGGACTGGGCACTGATGCAGGGCGGTTGGAGGCTGGGCAGGTTGAGTGTGCGATGGACACAGCAGAGTGAATATGTAGGGAGGACTGGGGTGGGTGAAGGTGCAGTTGGATTGTGTCGTGTGAAGGAAGTTCAACACTGGCAGGATAAATGTGCGTTGGCTACTGGGCAGAGTGAATATGCAATGGGGATTAGCAGGACAATTGTGAGGTAAAGAACCCTGTGAATATTGCTTTGCAATTAATTGAACCTTTGCAGGACTGGAAGCCGTGGAACAATTTCAAATTGAATTGTTACTGCCCCAGTTACAGGCTCTGGTCTTCACAAACTGTGGCTGGCGGTTGTGTTTATTGACCCAGTGTTGGATAGGTATATGGATAGGAAGGGTTTAGAAAGATCTGGGCCAAACATGCGCATTTGAACAAGAGTAGATGGGGACATGGGCAAGATGGGCCGAAGAGCCTGTTTACACGCGGAATGCCTCTACCTCTCTCTATACATTGTGTTCCAATCACGTCATTTATCTTCCGGTAACAAGGACATACGGCCTATCTAGTTTTGCCATTCCCAAAGAGAAACAACGTCACCCTCTCGGCGACTTTCCGATTTACTTTAACCCTGCAGGTTGCTCCGCCTCACTGATCCATACACTGCCACCGGCAAACTTGTAATCTGCACTGCGGTCAATTAGAGCACCCAGCTAACATACATAGTGATCTCTCGACTGGATAAGGAACCGGAGGACAGCCAGAGTCAGAGGAGCGGATCCAACACGGATCCCGCGAGCTGTGTGTATCACGTATCTTTTCATTATCTAACTGATGATATGACTTGTAATTTCATTTATACTTGAAACTCAGTAGTAAATGTCACTCGGAAATCCTTTCAGTTCAGTGTATTCTTTGTGAACGACACACACTGTAACATCTTTCGTTCCTTCTTTCGCAGTTAACTTGGTGACGATTGTGATCCTGTCCCGGGGAAAGTGCGGTCTCTCCAAATGCATCACTCGCTACCTGGTGGGAATGGCAGCGGCCGACCTCATGGTCCTCATCATAGATGTCATAATAAGGGCCATTGTTGGAATGTATTTCCCGCTGTCGTTCTTCACCATCACCCCCGTGTGCTCCGTCAACTGGGCCTTGGCCAACGCAGCCATAACAATCTCTGTCTGGTTCACCGTGGGGTTCACGTTTGATCGGTTTGTAGCCATTTGTCGTCAGAAACTGAAAACAAAATATTGCACCGAGCGAACGGCGAGTGTTGTTATTGGAACGATAATTGCTCTGAGCTGTTTAATAAACGTACCGTGGTATTTTACATTCGAATCAGTATATATTACCGATAATAACCCCAGAGGGTGTGCCTGGACACATTCATTCTTAACCTCACCTTCATGGTCTTCGTTTGAGTTGTTGTACCTTACTGTAACATTTTGTCTCCCGATCGTTTTGTTTTTGTTGGTCAATTCACTGACTGCCAGATACATTCTAGTCTCTGGTAGAGTCCGCAGATTGCTCCGGGGCCGCAACAGTGGAGAGAATGGCAAGGATCCGGAGATGGACAGCCGGAGAAAATCCATCGTTTTACTCTTCAGCATATCTGGCAGTTTCATCGCGTTGTGGAGCACAGTGGTTGTAAATGTTGTGGCTGAGCGCGTTTTAGGCGCTGAGTATTTCGCGGACAGTGATCTTCAGACAATTTCGTTTATGCTCCAGGTTCTGAGTACCTGCACCAACACGTGTATTTATGTCCTGACACAGAGAATGTTCCGGGAGCAGCTGAAGACCGTGGTTACATATCCCATGAATGTCATTGTGAAATTAATCATATCATTGAAACATTAGTATTCCCAGTCTAGTTATAAATACAGTAGAACATTGAACACATGTATACATCTTAAACCGATGTTTTCAGGTGTTATCCGGGTGTGCGACTTTTATAAGTCAGTAGCTGCCGTATACAACCAAAAGTTCACATGAAACAAATCAGCGTCTGCAGTTCCTTTCTACACAATGTCATCGCAATATTGTCCGAGTGCAGTAATACTAGATATTGTAAGTCACGGGACAACAGCGCGCTGTCACACCACCTTGTGCGTGAATCACACAGGAAACAGGTTGTTCATAATGACCAGAAATAAACTATTCTAATCACTTCCAATAACTGTCTCCTTGTCGCTGGGTGTCCGATGGGTGAGTGGAATGGTGGTGGCGACCGGGTTCTCAAAGGGAACATTAAAATGTTCGTGTCCCCTGGAGCGTCTGAATATATGATAATAATTAGAATATATATGGATGTTAATAATGAGAATTTGTATGGATACGGGTGACACAACCTCATCACAGCTGACGTCACCCTTCTCTCTGGGGAGGAGGCAGTGGTGATCGGCTCTCCTTCAGATGTGGGCAGTAGAATACCTCATTCGTCAACGTTTGTCGACGTTGAGATTGGTCTATGTGGAGAAGCTGTGATTTGTGGAATGGTCGTTTTAAGTTTGTTTCCTTCGATACCGTCGAACAAACTGGTTCCGTGACTGGCGACAAGGTCTCGAATGCATTGAGCTGAGCCACCCTACACCCGTCCCCCCCCCCCCCCCCCCTCCCGTCCCCTGTCCCCACCATCTCCTATCTCCTACTGCCTAATTTGCTGCAATTTGTTCCACTGTTGTGACATCTCTTCAAATTATAACTAGTGAGATTAGAGCTCCCTGTGAGATCCAGGATAGACAATAAAGTCCTCCTTCTTGTCTGTAAAGCCCTAAATCGTTTAGGAGCTGCATATTTTACTGTCCCTATTTGAGCGCTCATGTCTTCTGATGCTGGCATGTTAGCAGGGGCGGATCTACTGTGATACTAATAGCCCGTAATCCCGGAAGGGCCCCAGAAGACACTTACGTCCAGATATTCGTCCGATTTCAATCGGAATTCCGATTTTTTTGTTTTCCTATAAATACATTTGATTATTCACCTCGACTAAACCCTTCGCCTTGACTAAACTTCACCTCACACATAAACCTCAACTCACCAAACCTTGCCTTGACTAAACCTCCCACCTCACACATAATCCCCGTCTCGACTCATCGCCGCCTCTTTACCGCTCTCGCTCCCGCGGGGAGGGACTGCGGTCGCCGTGGGCGGGGGAGCGGGGTTTGGACTGGACGTCAACGTCAACGTCAGCGCGCTGCGCCCCTCCCCACCCACCGGCTCTCTCGGGCAATGCGCCTGCTCCATTTTCCGCTCACGCCCCCCCCCCTGGATGGAGCCGCTCCGTCAACAGCGGACGGGGGGGGGGGGGGGGGGGCGGGAGAGAGGCGGCGATTAGTCGAGGCGCAGGTTAGTCGTGAGGTTTAGTTGATGTTTAGGTGTGAGGTGTGAAGGGGTTTAGGTGTGAGGTGGTATTTAGGTGTGAGTTGAGGTTTAGGTGTGAAATGGTGCAGGGTGGGGTTTAGGTATGAGGTGGGGTGGGGTGGCGTTTAAGGGTTGATGTGAGACGAGGTGGAGTTTAGGTGTGACGTGTGGTGGGATGGGGTTTAGGGGTGAGGTGGGGTGAGGAGGGGTTTAGGGGTGAGGTGGAGGTGGGGTGGGGTTTAGGTATGAGGTGTGGGTGAGCTGGGGCTAAGGGGTGAGGTGAGATGAGGTGGGGTATATGTGTGAGGTGAGGTGGGGTTTAGATGTGAGGTGACGTTTACTGAAGTGTGATGTTTATTTGAGCGGCGAGGTTTAGTGAGGTACGGTTTAGTCGAGTCGACGTTTAGGTATGAGGAGAGGTTTGGTGGTGAGGTATCGTCGAGGCGAGGGGTTTAGTGAGGCGTGGGGATTAGTCGAGTAGTAGGTGTGTAGGTGAAGGGAAGTGTGCGTCGGTAAGGTGAGGAGGAGTGGTTATCTGAGCTCGGGAAGGGAGACCTAGGTGCTGCTGAAAGAGACAAGACCACTGCCTTTTATTTCATTAAATATATATATTTTTGGTGGGTTATTTTACTGCTTCTGTGTTCGAAACAGTCTAACCTTCTGTTATGTAAACTACCAGCAGAAAGCTTGAGAATCACTTTCAATTTATTGAATACAGGAGGTTCAGGTGCGTTGCACACTGAACCCCCACCGGGGCATTGCCCACTGAACCCCCACCGGTGTGCTGCCCCTGGAGCCCTCCGGGGCCGAGGGAGCCTCCTGGACCCCCGGTAAATACTTCGTGTGTTTGTTTTTTTTGCTGGAGGAGAATATCATGCTTAGTCCACATTGCGTACACATTTTGAGAAGGGGTTTAAAAATATATAAATTGATAATATAGTGTAATTCAATACAAAATTTTAGTTAAAATACAAATTAAATCTACATCCTATAGAAAGGACGGGCAGGTGGGCAGAGGAGGGGGGTAGCTTTGCTGGTGAGGGATGGAATTCAGTCCCTTACGAGGGAAGACATATGGACTGACGAGGTAGATTCACTGCGGATTGAGTTGAGGAATTTTAAAGGCAAGAAGACACGAATTGGTGTTATTTACAGACCCCCAAATAGTACCCCGCATGTAGAGTGTAAGTTGCAGCAGGAGTTAAAACTGGCATGTAACAATGGTAATGCCCCTGTGGTGATGGGGGCTTTGTGTCTCAATGCAAGGAGCATTCGTAATAAGGTGGATGAGTTGAATGTGCAGATAGCTATTAATGACTATGATATAGTTGGGATCATGGAGACATGGCTCCAGGGTGACCAAGGCTGGGAGCTGAACATCCAGGGATATTCAATATTCAGGAGGGATAGAGAGAAAGGAAAAGGAGGTGGGGTAGCGTTGCTGATTAGAGAGGAGATTAATGCAATGGAAAGGAAGGACATTAGTTTGCAGGATGTGGAATCGGTATGGGTAGAGCTGCGAAACACTAAGGGGCAGAAAACGCTGGTGGGTGTTGTGTACAGGCCACCTAACAGTAGTAGTGAAGTTGGAGATGGTATCAAACAGGAAATTAGAAATGCGTGCGACAAAGGCAAAACCGTTATAATGGGTGACTTCAATCTACATATAGATTGGGTGAATCAAATTGGCAGGGGTGCTGAGGAAGAGGATTTTTTGGAATGTATGCGGGATAGTTATCTAAATCAACATGTAGAGGAACCAACGAGAGAGCAGGCTATTTTAGACTGGGTATTGAGTAATGAGGAAGGGTTAAGCAGTCTTGTTGTACGTGCCCCCTTGGGCAAGAGTGACCATAATATGGTTGAGTTCTTCATTAGGATGGAGAGTGACATTGTTAATTCAGAAACAATGGTTCTGAACTTAAAGAAAGGTAACTTTGAGGGTATGAGACGTGAATTGGCCAAGATTGACTGGCAATTAATTCTAAAAGGGTTGACGGTGGATATGCAATGGAAGACATTTAAAGACTGCATGATGAACTACAAAAATTGTTCATCCCAGTTTGGCAAAAGAATAAATCAGGGAAGGTAGTGCATCCGTGGATAACAAGGGAAATCAGGGATAGTATCAAAGCGAAGGATGATGCGTACAAATTAGCCAGAAAAAGCAGCATACCGGAGGACTGGGAGAAATTCAGAGACCAGCAGAGGAGGACAAAGGGCTTAATTAGGAAAGGAAAAATAGATTATGAAAGAAAACTGCCAGGGAACATAAAAACTGACTGCAAAAGTTTTTATAGATATGTGAAAAGAAAGAGGTTAGTTAAAACAAATGTAGGTCCCTTGCAGTCAGAAACGGGTGAGTTGATCATGGGGAACAAGGATATGGCGGACCAATTGAATAACTACTTTGGTTCCGTCTTCACTAAGGAAGACATAAATAATCTGCCGGAAATAGCAGGGGACCGCGGGTCAAAGGAGTTGGAGGAATTGAGTGAAATCCAGGTTAGCCGGGAAGTGGTGTTGGGTAAATTAAATGGATTAAAGGCCGATAAATCCCCAGGGCCAGATAGGCTGCATCCCAGAGTACTTAAGGAAGTAGCTCCAGAAATAGTGGATGCATTAGTAATAATCTTTCAAAACTCTTTAGATTCTGGAGTAGTTCCTGAGGATTGGCGGGTAGCAAACGTAACCCCACTTTTTAAGAAGGAAGGGAGAGAGAAAACGGGGAATTACAGACCAGTTAGTCTAACATCGGTAGTGGGGAAACTGCTAGAGTCAGTTATTAAAGATGGGATAGCAGCACATTTGGAAAGTGGTGAAATCATTGGACAAAGTCAGCATGGATTTACAAAAGGTAAATCATGTCTGACGAATCTTATAGAATTTTTCGAGGATGTAACTAGTAGCGTGGATAGGGGAGAACCAGTGGATGTGGTGTATCTGGACTTCCAGAAGGCTTTCGACAAGGTCCCACATAAGAGATTAGTTTACAAACTTAAAGCACACGGCATTGGGGGTTCAGTATTGATGTGGATAGAGAACTGGCTGGCAAACAGGAAGCAAAGAGTAGGAGTAAACGGGTCCTTTTCACAATGGCAGGCAGTGACTAGTGGGGTACCGCAAGGCTCAGTGCTGGGACCCCAGCTATTTACAATATATATTAATGATCTGGATGAGGGAATTGAAGGCAATATCTCCAAGTTTGCGGATGACACGAAGCTGGGGGGCAGTGTTAGCTGTGAGGAGGATGCTGGGAGACTGCAAGGTGACTTGGATAGGCTGGGTGAGTGGGAAAATGTTTGGCAGATGCAGTATAATGTGGATAAATGTGAGGTTATCCATTTTGGTGGCAAACACAGGAAAGCAGACTATTATCTAAATGGTGGCCGACTAGGAAAAGGGGAGATGCAGCGAGACCTGGGTGTCATGGTACACCAGTCATTGAAAGTGGGCATGCAGGTGCAGCAGGCAGTGAAGAAAGCGAATGGTATGTTAGCTTTCATAGCAAAAGGATTTGAGTATAGGAGCAGGGAGGGATAGATGCAGTTGTACAGGGTCTTGGTGAGACCACACCTGGAGTATTGCGTACAGTTTTGGTCTCCAAATCTGAGGAAGGACATTATTGCCATAGAGGGAGTGCAGAGAAGGTTCACCAGACTGATTCCTGGGATGTCAGGACTGTCTTATGAAGAAAGATTGGATAGACTTGTTTATACTCTCTAGAATTTAGGAGATTGAGAGGGGATCTTATAGAAACTTACAAAATTCTTAAGGGGTTGGACAGGCTAGATGCAGGAAGATTGCTCCCGATGTTGGGGAAGTCCAGGACAAGGGGTCACAGCTTAAGGATAAGGGGGAAATCCTTTAAAACCGAGATGAGAAGAACTTTTTTCACACAGAGAGTGGTGAATCTCTGGAACTCCCTGCCACAGAGGGTAGTCGAGGCCAGTTCATTGGCTATATTTAAGAGGGAGTTAGATGTGGCCCTTGTGGCTAAGGGGATCAGAGGGTATGGAGAGAAGGCAGGTACGGGATACTGAGTTGGATGATCAGCCATGATCATATTGAATGGCGGTGCAGGCTCGAAGGGCCGAATGGCCTACTCCTGCACCTAATTTCTATGTTTCTATGTTTCTATGATATGCAGGTAGACTGGGAAAATCTGGTTGGTTCAGGACCCCAAGAAAGAGAGTGTGCAGAATGCCTCCGAGATGGATTTTTCGAGCAGACTGTAATGGAAATAACCAGAGAAAATGCAATTCTGGATTTAGTGTTGGCCAATGAACCAGATATGATAAGAGAACTCGTGGTAAAGGAACCGCTCGGAGGTAGTGATCATAATATGATTAGTTTTCATCTGCAATTTGAGAAGGAGAACGTTAAATCGGAAGTGGCAGTTATGCAGTTGAACAAAGGGGACTATGAAGGCTTGAGAGGGTTAGGTAGACTGGAAAGGGATCCTAGCAGGAATGACGATGGACCAGCAATGGCAGGGATTTCTGGGCATAATCCGGAAAACGCAGGATCATTTCATTCCAAAAAAGGAAGACAGATTCTAAGGGGAGTAGGAGGCAACCGTGGCTGACAAGAGACGTTAGCGAAAGAATAAAACTAAAAGAAAAGCTGTGTAACACAGCACAGAGTAGCCGGAAACCAGAGGATTGGGAAACGTTCATAGGACAACAGAAGGAAACAAAACGAGCAATACGGGCTGAAAAGATGAAGTGCGATGGGAAGCTGGCCAGGAATATAAAGAAGGACAGTAAAAGCTTCATAGCTATGTTAAGATAAAAAGAGTGGCAAAGTCAAATGTGGGTCCCTTGAAGGCAGACACGGGTGAAATTATTATGGGCAACAAGGAAACGGCAGAAGAGTTGAACAGGTACTTCGGATCTGTCTTCACTAAGAAAGACACAAACAATCTCCCAGATGTACCGGGGGACAGAGGATCTCAGGTGGTAGAGGAACTGAAATAAATTTTCATTAGGCGAGAAATAGTATTGGGTAGGCTAATGGGACTGAAGGATGATAAATCCCCTGGGCCTGATGGTCTGCATCCCAGGGTCCACAGGGAGGTGGCTCTAGAAACAGTGGACGCATTGGTGGTCCTTTTCCAATGTTCAATAGATTCAGGATCAGTCCCTGTGGATTGGAGGATAGCTAATGTTATCCCTCTTTTCAAGTAAGGAGCGAGAGTGAAAACGGGGCATTACAGACCAGTTAGCCTGACTTTGGTGGTGTGAAAGATGCTGGAGTCAATTATTAAAGAGGTAATAATGGGGCATTTGGATAGCAGTAAGATGATTAGTCCAAGTCAACATGGATTTATGAAAGGGAAATCATGCTTGACTAATCTTCTGGAATATTTGAGGATGTGACAAGTAAATTGGATGAAGTGGATGTAGTGCATCTAGACTTTCAGAAAGCCTTTGATAAAGTCCCGCACAGGAGACTGGTACCTAAAATTAGAGCAAATGGCATTGGAGGTAGGGTGTTGACATGGATAGAATATTGGTTGGCAGACCGGAAGCAATGAGCAGGAGTGAACGGGTCCTTTTCAGAATGGCAGGCAGTGGCGAGTGGAGTGCCGCAATGCTCGGTGTTGGGGCGGCAACTATTTACCATGTATATTAATGATTTGGAAGTGGGAATTATGTCAAGTCAAGTCAAGTTTATTCGTCACATACACATACGATATGTCCAGTGAAATGAAAGTGGCAATGCTCGCGGACTTTGTGCAAAAATACAAACAAACAAACAACCAAACAAACTATAAACACGATCATAAACACACACCTATTCTTTTACATATTAAATATTGGAAGGAAAAACGTTCAGTCATGATCACAATGAATGGCGGTGCTGCCTCGAAGGGCCGAATAGCCTCCTCTTGCACCTATTTTCTATGTGTCTATGTCTCCATGTTTCCATAAGGTTATTAAAGTATCATGTGTGCTAGCCGTCCAGGAAAAAAGTTTCAAATTAAGGATGTTTCATTCTAAATATATATAATACAAAATAATTATACATAATTTAAAACACTATTACCATTTATGACAGAAATTAAAATATATGGCAATCTGTCGTGGAACAACCCCATTGAAGAAGATAATAGTGGTCACCCAGACATTGTTGCTGGTTGCGAAGAGGCTCCCATTACAGTTCAAGCTTCAGGGCCCCAAAAATGTAGGGCCGCCACTGCTGCACACACATACACTGTACCCCACACACTCACCACCCAACACATTGACCGCCCAACACATTGGCCGCCCCACACATTCACCACCCCACATACTCACCACCTCACACGCTACCCCACAAACTACACCACAAAGTCACCACCCCACACACTGCCCCACACACTCACCGCCCCACACACTGACCACCCCACACACTCACCACCCCACACACCACCCCACACACGCACCACCCCACACACGCACCACCCCACACACCACCACCCACACACACCACCCAACACCAACCACCACACACACACGCCCCACACCACCACCACCACAACAACCACCACCCACACACTCACCACCCCAACACCACCACCCCACACACTCACACCCACACACACACCACCCACACTCCCAACCCACCCCACACAACCACACACTCACCACCACACCACTCACCACCCCACACTCAGCACCACCCACACACCACCACCCCACACACTCAACACCCCACACACCACCACCCACACACAACCACCCCACACTCACCACCACCACACCCCACCACCACCACCACACTAACAACCCCACACACCACCACCCCACACACTCACCACCCACACACTCACCACCCCACACACTCACCACCCACACACTCACCACCCCACACACCACCCCACACACCACCCCTCACACTTACCAACCTACACATACCACCACTACAACCCACGTAGTCACCGCCCCACATACCACCCCATACACCAGCCCACCCACTCACCACCCCCACACATACCACCTCCCCATCTCACACACCCACTTCACCCCACATACTTACCACCATACCCCCACACACCTACTCCACCACACTCACACACATACACGCAACCTCACACCTGCCACACGCACACACATACACCATACCACAGACACGTGCCATGTGTTCGATATGAGGTTCAGAGAGATATTTCCCCCCACGAACATGGTGGATAGACCAGACCACTGAAGATAGACACAAAAAGCTGGAGGACCTCAGCAGCATCTTTGGAGAGAAGGAATTGGTGACATTTCAGGTCGAGACCCGTCTTCAAACTGGATTGGTCTAAGGGAAACGAGAGATATAGACGATGTTGAGAGATAAAGAACAATAGATAAAATATATGCAACAATATAACGATGATAAAGGAAATAGGCCATTGTTAGCAGTTTGTTGGGTGAACACGAGAAACTAGTGCGACATGGTTGGAAGAGGGATAGAGAGAAAGGGAATGAAGGGGTACTAGGTTAATACATCGATATTTATACCACTGGGCTGTCAGCTGCCCAAGCAAAATATGGTATGCTGTTCTTCCAATGTGCCTCACTCTAACAATGGAGGAGACCAAGGACAGAAAGGTGTGTGTGGGACTGGCCACGAGAATTAAAATGTGAAGCAACCGTGAGATCAAGTAGGTTCAGATGAGGGTGGAAGAGGTGCAATTGAACCTCCGCCTAACGGGAAAAGATCGTCGCGGTCCAGGAACAGTCGAGGGAGGAGGTATACGGACAGGTGATATATTTTCTGTGGTTGTAGCGGAAGGTATCAGAGGAGGGGGTGTTTGGGTGGGAAGGGATCAGTTAGCTAGTGAGTTGCGGAGGGAACGGTCTCTGCGGAAGGCTGAAAGTGGTGGAGATGGGAAGTTGTGACTTGTATTGTGATACCGTTAGAGGGGGAGCAAGGGAGCAGTTGCGGGGTACCGAGGAGACACAAGTGAGGGCCTCGTCTATTTATCTTGGGCAGCTTATAACCCAGTGGTAATAATATTGATTTCTCTAACTTCAAGTAACCCCATCATTCCTTCTCTATCTGTCCATCCTCCACCCAAGTCGCACTAGCTTCTCGTTTTCACCTAACACAGAGCAAGCAATGGCCTGTTTCCTATATCATCGTTACTTTTTTGCTTATCTTTCGTTCATTGTTCTTTACTTCTCTACGTCATCATCTATATCTCACGTTTCCCTTATCCCTAACCAATCTGAAGAAGGGTATCGACCCGAAACGGCACCTTTTCCTTCTCTCCGTGGATGGTGCATGGTCCGCTGAGTTACACCAGCTTTTTGTGTGTATCTTCGGTTTAAACCAGCATCTGCATTTCCTTCCTACACAGACCATTGTATTATTATACAGTTTATGGGAAGTCGCGGGATATCTGATCACACGGGAAACGCACATCGGCACAACATCTGGACGAAATTCCCACGGCAGCGGAGGAATATGTGCATTCAGCAGCAAGAACAAGAGAATGAGAAAGGAGTTCAGACAGACGCACAGAACTGGAATTATTGAGACAGTGTAGGGCTGTAATCCGTAAACTAAACAGATAGAACATTTTTTTTTCATTTTACCATCATCTGACACTGGCGATGAACGACTGCATCCGATTATGCTCCTCTTTTTGCCCTCATGCATCCCACTCCATATCAATGTAGAGGATATTTGCATGGAATTCAATCACCCTGGTGCATAGACCTATGGACTGAGCACCTTATATAAAGCAATAGTGAGCTACTGGTGTTCTAATTTCGAAGACAATGCGACATGATTTACCGTTGGGCATTCACTAGTCTGACCATGTCTATGGAGCGAGTCTGTGAAGAGTCGGACCTGAGTCAGTGTGACAGCAGCGCCGGCGTAATCGCGCTAAACAAAGAGAGGCAACGCAAGACAGACCGCTCCCCTTCGTGGCTGCCGTGGGAACGGCAGCTCTGCGCCGGCAGTGGATTCGGCAGCGAGCGGACATCCTGCGCTGTTGATCAGGCGATCCGTGAGATGGTCGTTCAGGAATGATCCGAGAGGTAAAGGCTACACGGAGGCCGTGATATCTCATCTCCTTCTTTAAAGAATCAGAGGACATTGTGAACAAATTGAATGGGTAGGAAAGAGCCTGGAACTAGGATTGAATGATAATATTCACCCGTGAAATAGGATTATAATCACATTATTTAGCATTTTTATAATGATTAATTGAAATTGTTGATATTGCATTGATGTTTCTGCTTGGGTCTAACGGGAGGCCATATAATAAATTGAAGGCTTATTGGACAAGCAGGTACGGAGAGAGGCAGAACAGCGACACCAACCACCATTTTTGCTTCCCTCACTCACTCCAATCTCATCCCCTCTGAACGTACAGACCTCCGCTGACACAGCAACAAACCCAACATTGTTAGTAAACCCGCCGACAAGGAGGTGCCGTTGTGGTCTGGTCGGCTGACCTCCAGCGTGTTGATGCCAGTTGCCAGCTCTCGGACGCCACCTCATACTTATTCCTTGACCATGATCCCACGGACGACCACCTGGCCACCATCGCCCAGACGGTTTCTGATCTCATCACCTCTGGCGATCTCCCCCTAACAGCCTCAGAACCTATCGATCCCCAGCTCCGCGCTACGCTCTTCTATCTATTCATCAACATCCAAAAACAATAAGCAGGTCTATTGTTTCTACCTGTTCTTGGCCACACTGTACATCCCCACGTATCTTATATCTACATATCTTATTCCCCTTCTCCAGTTCGTTCTATGTACATCTGAGACACCTCATATACCCTTCAACTGTTGAATAACTTTCAAGTCTAGGCCCCGTTCACTATGGACATCCGGCTCCTTTACACCTTCAAGCTCCATCTGGAAGGCCCTCCGGTTCTTCCACAAACAGAGACCTAAATAATTCCCCTCTACTCCCACTCTCCTCCGTCCGGCGCAACTGGTCCTCGCCATCAACAACTTCTCTTTGGACTACATCCACTTTTGATTCACGTTACAGGTGTACCCATGGCGACTCGCATGGGCTCCAGCTATGTCTGCCTTTTTTCTGTTATGTCGAACAGCCTTTGTTTGAACCGTACACAAGTACCACCCTCTCCTCCCCTTTGCACATGTGAACTCATTGATTTATTTACATTCACCACTGCCCTCAAATTCATCTGGAATATCTCTGACACAGCTCTTAACATTATCTGTCTCCAACATTGGGAACAAACTATTGGCTGACGTCCAATATAAACCCATCGAATCCCACAGTTATCTGGACTATCGTTCCGCGCATCCTGCTTCCTGCAAACACGCAATCCCTATTCTCAATTCCTTCACCTCCCCGTATTTGCTCGCAAGATGTGCCTTCCCACTCTAGAATATTCTAGGTGTCCTGTTTCTTTACTGAACGTCGTTTCTACCTGCTGCCATGCATTACTCCTCACCTGCATCGTTCCTGTTTCTTGTAATCCTGCTCCCGTTCTCCTTCTCCCGGACAGAACCAGGAATCAGAAATCCTCAGGTCGAAGAGAGTGTTTCCATACGGTTGCGACTATGACTTTTCTCTGTAAGTGTTGAGGGGAAAAAAACTAAATATGGCTACAAAACATGTGCACTCTCTGACCCCATCAGCATATAGAAGATATAATAGTGCAGCACAGGTGCGGGCCTCTCGGCCCACAACGTTTGCGCCGGAGATGCTGCAAGATAAACGGATTTCATCTGTCTACGCATGATCCATTTCCGCTCTTTGTTAAACATCTATATGATTAACTCAAGTCATTTCTATTACCGTAACTGCCTCATCCACCAACACTGGTAATGCGTTCCCCGCTCCCACCATTCTCTGTGTAAAGATCTTCCCTCGCACATCTCCATTAGTCATTTTCCCACTCACATGAGAGCTGCGCCCTCTAGTGTTTGGAAAGACCAATCGTAGAATAGGTAGACACAACAAGCGGGAGCAAATCAGCGGGACAGGCAGCATGTCTGGACAGAAGGAAAGGGTGACGTTCCGGGTCAAGACCCTTCTTCAGAATGACGTCAGGGGAGTGGACGGGACGGAGGTAGAATGTAGTCGGAGACTAGACTAGTGCTAGGACTGGGAAGGGGAGGTGGGACGTAGAGACAGAGGGAAAGCAAGGGTCAAGTTATATGGTTGACGGCATCGCCGAATACATGCGCTCAGTCCGCATGACTGGAGAGAAGGAATGGGTGACGTTTCGGGTCGTGCCCCTTCTTGAGACTGGTTAGGGATAAGGGAGGGAACATATTGACGGTGATGTGGAGAGATAAAGAACAATAAATGAAATATATGCAATAAGACAACGACGATAACGGAAACGGGCGATTGTAAGCTGTTTGTAGGGTGAAAATGTGAAGCTATTACGACTTGGGTGGGGGAAGGATAGATATACCACTGAGCTATAAGCTGCCCAAGCGAAATATGAGATGCTGTTCCTCCAATAGCATTACTTTGACAATGGAGGAGATCGAGGACAGAAGGATATGAGTAGGAATGGGAAGAATATTTATAGTAGGTACACAAAATTGCTGGGGAAACTCAACGGGTGCAGCAGCATCTATGGAGCGAAGGAAATAGGCGACGTTTCGGGCCGAAACCCTTCTTCAGACTGATGGAAGGTGGGAGAAAGAAGGAAAAGGGGAGGAGGGGGAGGAGCCGGAGGGCGGGCGGATGGGAGGGTGGGAGGAGACAGCTAGAGGGTTAAGGAAGGGGAGGAGACAGCAGGGGCTAGCAAAATTGGGAGAATTCAATGTTAATGCCATAAGGACGCAAGGTCCCCAGACGGAATATGAGGTGCTGTTCCTCCAATTTCCGCTGTTGCTCACTCTGGCAATGGAGGAGACCCAGGACAGAGAGGTCGGATTGGGAATGGGAGGGGGAGTTGAAGTGCTGAGCCACCGGGAGTTCAGGTAGGTTTTTGCGGACTGAGCGGAGGTGTTCGGCGAAACGATCGCCCAACCTACGCTTGGTCTCCCCGATGTAAATCAGCTGACATCTAGAGCAGCGGATGCAGTAGATGAGGTTGGAGGAGATACAGGTGAACCTTTGTCGCACCTGGAACGACTGCTTGGGTCCTTGAATGGAGTCGAGGGGGGTGGTGAAGGGACAGGTGTTGCATTTCTTGCGGTTGCAACGGAATGTGCCGGGGGTGGGGGTGGTGGGGGGGGGAAGGGAAGAATTGACGAGGGAGTTGCGGAGGGAGCGGTCTTTGCGGAAGGCAGACATGGGGGTAGATGGGAAGATGTGACGAGTGGTGGGGTCACGTTGGAGGTGGCGGAAAAGGCGGAGGATTATGTGTTGTATTTGGCGGCTAGTGGGGTGAAAGGTGAGGACCAGAGGGACTCTGCCCTTGTTGCGAGTGAGGGCATGGGGAGAGAGAGCAGTGTTACGGGGTATGGATGAGACCCTGGTGTGAGCCTCATCTATGGTGGCGGAGGGGAATCCCCGTTCCCTGAAGAACGAGGACATTTCCGATGCCCTGGTGTGGAATGTCTCATCCTGGGAACAGATGCGGCGTAGGCGGAGGAATTGGGAGTAGGGGATGGAGTCTTTACAAGGGGCAGGGTGGGTACACGTGTAGTCCAGATAGCCATGTGAGTCAGTGGGTTTGTAATGTATGTCGGTCAGGAGTCTGTCCCCTGCGATGGAGATGGTGAAGTCAAGGAATGGTAGGGAAGTGTCGGAAATCGTCCAGGTGTATTGGAGTGCCGGATGAAAGTTGGTGGTGAAGTGGATGAAGTCAGTAAGTTGTGTGTAGGTGCAGGAGGTGGCCCCAAAGCAGTCGTCAATGTAACGGAGGTAGAGGTCGGGGATGGGGCCCTGGTACGTCTCGAACACGGATTGTTCAACGTACCCGACAAAGAGGCAGGCGTAGCTGGGGCCCATGCGTGTGCCCATAGCTACGCCTTGTGTTTGGAGGAAATGGGAGGAGTCAAATGTGAAGTTGTTGAGGGTGAGGACCAACTCCGCTAAGCGGAGGAGAGTGTCAGTGGCTGGGTATAGGTTGCTCCTCTGGTCGAGGAAGAACCGGAGGGCTCCGAGGCCATCCTGGTGGGGGATGGAGGTGTAGAGTGACCGGACATCCATGGTGAAGATGCGGGGGTGAGGGCCCAGAGAGTGGAATGCGTGGAGGCGGCGGAGAGTGTCTGAGATGTCTAGAACATAGGTGGGGAGGGATTTGACCAAGGGGATAGGATGGAGTCAAGGTATGTGGAGATGAATTCGGTGGGGCACGAACACGCAGAGACAATGGGTCTGCCGGGAGAACCGGGTTTGTGGACTTTGGGGAGAAGGTAAAAACGGGCCGTGCGGGGCTGGGGAACGATGAGGTTGGAAGCTTGGTCGGGCAGGGCGTGGGAATTGATGAAGTCGGTGATGGTGCTGGAAATGGTGGCCTGGTGCTCGTCAGTGGGGTCATGGTCCAAGGGTAAGTAGGAGGAGGTGTCCGAGAGTTGGCGCGTGGCCTCAGCTTTATAGAGATCGACGCGCCAGACTACCACGGCACCTCCCTTGTCGGCTGGTTCGATGACCCAATCTAGGTTTTTGCGGAGTGATTCAATGGCAGTGCGTTCAGCGGGGGAAAGATTAGAGTGAGACAGGGGAGTGGAGAAGTTGAGGCGGTTGACGTCGCGGCGGCAGTTCTGGATAAAGAGGTCCAGAGCCGGGACTTTATGAGGGGGGTTCCACGAGGAGGGGGTGCGTTGGAGACGGGAAAAGGGGTCATCATTGGGGGGCGAGGACTCCTTCCCGTGGAAGTGCGCTGTGAGGCGGAGACGACGGTAGAAGCGCTCCAAGTCATGGTGGGAGAATTATAGTGTCGAGCAACCGGGAGATCAGGTTGGATCAGGCGGGCTGAGCGAAGGATTTCTGCGAAACGATCGTGCAGTCTGCCTTTAGTCTCATCAATATTTAAGAGTCTATATCATGAAGAACGGATATGGTAGATGTGGTTGGAAAAGATGCAAGTGAACCTCTGCCTAACTAGAAATGACTGTCGAGGTCCCTGAACAGAGTCGAAGGACCACGACCTCAACTGCAACTTCTGTGGTTGGAGGGCACGATTCTTGGGGAGTGCGTGTAGCTGGGGAGGAAGTTCCAGCCCACAGCTATCGCATACAACACATAACACCTCCAATGGGATCCCACCACCAGCCACATTTTCCATTCTCTAACCCTTTCCACCATCCGCAGAGACCGTTCCCTCCGCAACTCCCTGGTTAACTCATCCCATCCAACCCAAACCACCTCCTCCCCAGGTACCTTCCCCTACACCACTCGCTCCACATCATCGACTACATAACTCGTTCCCCTTATCCTTAACCAGTCTGAAGACGTGGCTCGTCCCGAAACCTCACCTATCCCTCCTCTCCAGAGATGTTACCTGTCCCACTAAGTTACTCCAGTTCTTTCCGTCTATCTGCGGTTTAATGTAGCATCTGCAGTTCCTTCTTACACGAGCCGTAATGGATTTCCAGTTGCTATGCGCATTTAACACACCTTCCCATTCCCATGCTGACCTTTGGATCATATGCGCACGAATGAGGCCAGAACAAACTGGTGGAACAACGACTTGTGTTCCGCTTCGGTGGCTACTAAATCGACTGAATGAGCATTGAATTCTTCTATTTTACGGTATCTCTAATAAAGCCCCTATTACTTGACTCGTTTTGCTCCACCTCTCTTCTAGCTTTCTCCCCACAGCCTGCCATCAGTCTAAAGAAGGGTCCCAAACGAAACGTGGCCTGGCATGTTCTCCAGGACATAGATTCATTCAAGTTCAAGTTCAATTTCTAGTTCGCGTTTATTGTCGTTTAACCAAGTAAGGTTCAGTGATATTTGGATTACCAGACAGTCATATTAAATGAAAAGCAACAATACACACAGCCACATAAAATAAAAACACTTTGTAACTTTCTTTTTCTAAACCAGCAACTACAGCTCCTCTTTCTACACCAACGACGGGAGATAAATAGATGTTAAATAATGTTTTAATGTCTATTAAATTGTTATTTTGAATGGTTTATTTGGTCTTGGCTTAGAGCCACGAGGCGGGTTTGATATAGGAAATGATAGATGTCATGGGCACATTTGTGCTTTGATTAAATCAACAGCTTACATATTGGGGAAGCATTATGGGAAAATATGGCAATATAGTGAAGGTAACAAAGGTCAGGATTGACGTGGAAATAAATAAACTGGAGAAGTGTTTAAGTTGCAAGGCATGTGTATCTGGGGCAAAAAGATTAGAATGCAGGAAAACTGACCAGACATTAATAGAAGGTTTGCTTCACGCCCAGTTGTCAGACTGTTTGAAGAATAATTTTCTGAATAACAAGAAACAAAGTTAGATGATAATGAAACAAGCCAAAACAAGAAAGACAGCACAGAAATGTTCATCACAGATTAACTGTTACAAATTTGTAAAATCTTCATGTTGCCATTGATTACTGGAACCTAAAATGTGGTAAATGCACTGAATGAATGAAAAGCCTCGGGTCCTCTCAAAATGATTCCCAGTATATGGTGTTAAGGTATTGTATATATCGACTGTTTTATGAAATCCATATAAACCTGACGAGATTTTATCTGTGTCTATGAGAAATATTCAGCTCATTAGAAAGTTCACGAGTGGTCAAACATCATCGAAATGTTTAGTGTCTAACAATAATTGCTCAAATGTGTACACAAATGATCAATATCAAGAGTAAAGCTGCGTGTTTCATGTCTCAATTAATTAACGTCTCCTATTCTCTACATTGACTTATCAACACACGTGTGCCCCAAACCTGGTCGATGGAGTCGAATATACTTGAACGTGTGGACCTATGGTGGACACAAAATGCTGGAGTAACTTAGCGGTCTCTCTGGAGAAAACAATGGATGACATTTCTGGTCGAGACACTTCTTAAGAATGATTCATTAAACGATGGTTTAATGCACCTGCTGTGCCCTCTCTTGCTGAGTTGTTCTTAGCTGTCGATAAACCGTTGACCTGACGTAAGTCATGACTTTGATAACGTCCACGTTTTTAACGTTCAGTGATCCCGAGGGGAGTGGGTTGGACGTAGCTTTGTTTTTTTTTATAGATTGTATCTGTTCGAGTCTTTTGGGATAATGTATTAATTTGTGGTGGACCGTCGATATTGCTCTATGCAATATATGAAGACAATCTCTCACCTCTATTGCTGTGATGCAGAGTTGCCGTATTGGCTTTGGGCTTTATAATTCATATGATTTGCAATTGAGCCTCAATTTCCAAGTTAGTTCGTAGTTGTGACATCCTCTGTGTTGAGGAGTATTATTGCCATCGATGAATGAGAGGGGGGGGAGCTATATTTTTATGGCGATCCGATGTGAATCAAAGATGTTCCTGGCTTTGGCACTAAAGGAGACTGTTCATTCTGTGTCTTAGTGGAACAATGGTGGGCAATTGTGCTCGTAGTGCTGGGAGGGTGATAGTGGATCCACCAACTGCCCGAAGTTCAGTGGGGGCAGAAATAGAGATCCTATTTGCGGAATCTGTCTACGTTCAAAGGCTACAAGTGTTACATCTGGCAGGAACTGCAGATGATTTTATATACCGAAGATAGACGCGAAATGCTGGTGCAACTCAACTGGGCAGGCAGCATCGCTGGAGAGAAGGAATGGTTGACGTTTCCGGTCGAGACCTTTCTTCAATAGGTCAGGTCACTGAGGTTCCGCAGTAAGTCCAGGATTGTGAGAGGAGAGGGAGCGGCAAGAGTGGAGAGGGCATTACTTCCTAGAACCCATGGCGCAGTGTGTGTTTTACAGAGTAAAGGGCGATTTCACCATCTGCTTGAATTGCTGCCTGAACTTAGGCTGGGCCACGGGGTAAAGAGCCGGGTTTGTGCTGCAGCTCAGACTCTGCAGCATGAAGGCTAGATCCCATTTAACCGTACCTTATTATATGTGATAATAAAGGATCAATTGAACCGTCAATTGCCATTAACTGTATAGACTCCGCTAACATTCAACTTCCCAAAAGATGATCGAGGTTTTGTGAGTGACTCTCATGTAACTTAGGCCCAAAGGTATTTTTCACCGCTATTGAATCTTCCTCCGTGAATCAGCGCACATAGGATACACACACTGGGAGTATCAGGAATACATTCCATCAGCATTCCTCTTACTATTTTACGAACTAATCGGCATCATCCTGTAATCAAGCCAACCCTCCTCACTGTCAGCAGAACCAGCAGTTTTGTGTCATCTGCAGACTATTTCCAGCGGTCTCCTTTACCAACAAGTTAACTGAGGACGTGAGTGGATCAACTTCATGGTTTCAAGGTTAGTTTATTGTCACGTGTACCAATTAAGATACAGTGAAATTCCGATTACCAGCCATACTAAAAAACCCCACGACACACAACTACTTAAAAATTGACATGAACTTCCACCACAGCGGATTCCCCACATTCCTCACTGTGATGGAAGGTAATAAAGTCCAATCACCTTCCTCTTTATTCTCCCACGGCCTGGGCAGTCGGACCATCCGCAGTCGGCTGTCGAAGCCCCCGTCGGGGTGATTGAAACTCACGAGTCATAGCGGTGGAAATTCATGCGGCTTGGAGTCCCCGACGACGGTTTCCCAGAGAATGCCGGCTCCGCGATGTTAAACTCTCGCAGGCTCCCACGGATGGAGATCCAAATACTCCCCCCCCCCCTCCCCCCCGGCGACAGGGATGGCGAGCTCCGCGATGGTAAGTTCGGAGGCTCCGCGATAGAGCTCCCTGTCAATCCCCAGTAAAGACCGCCAATTCCACGATGTTAGACGGCAGTGCGGACGGAGATGTGATACGGATAAAACCGCATCTCCGTCGATGTAAGAGATTAGAAAACGTATCCCCCCCCCCAAACTCCCACACAAAACAAGCTAAATAACACACAAAAAACATACATTTAACACATACCAAACAGACACAAAGACAGACAGACTGTTGGCGAGGCAGCTATTGCTAGCGCCATCCGGTAACGTTGTGTCTTTATTGTATTACTTGTAATAATTTCCTGCTGGACATATACAGGAAGAGATCTATCAGCAGAGCCATCTCCATCATCAAAGACCCCTACCACCCATCGCATCACATATTCTCCATCCTGTCATCTGGGAAGATGTACAGGAGCATTAGCTGCAAAACCAGCAGGATGCACCTCAGCTTGTCCCCGCAGGCTATAAGACTGATAAACGGACTTTGCCCCCTGCCAAAGTATCGCGCACCAACCTGGACACACTGCAGCAAAGCCACTGTCGTGCCGCTGCCGATCGGAACGCCTGTTGATGTTTAGTAGAGAGTAGAGTGTTTAATTTGTTCATGATATGTGTATTTGTATTTCTATTTATTTTTTACAGCACACTGAATGGACACTGGTTGAGCAACGTTTTTTTGTTTCCTCTGGGTATGTGAGCACTCAGGAAAATGACAATAAAGATATACTACTACTAATGGCAATATATCTTCGTTGTACTGTCAGAATCATCAGAAATATTGAGACATTACTGCAATAGGTCCTAGAGTTAAACATGATTACATTCAATCACGTAATTGATATGTAATCAATGGTGTGATTAACAGAATGAAAGAGAAACGTACACAATTTAAACTAAACAAAGTATGAAGCCGAAATTATGGACGAAGAGTAAGATGGCAATGCAGATATCGTATTGACAGTATTAGCTTGGATTCCCGCTAACCACACCCACCCACCATCCCACACTGCCCAACACCACACCCTACACACCCACCACCCACACCACACCACACATCACCCACACGCCCATCACCACTCCGCACACCCACTCCACCCCACACACTCACCACCTCACACACTCACCACCTGACACACTCACCACCCCATACAATGACCACCCCACTCCACACACATCACCCACACGACCACCATCACTCCACACATGCACTCCACCCCACATACTCACCACCCCACACACTCACCACCTCACACACTCACCATCCCACACAATGACCACCCCACCCCACACACATCACCCACACGCCCACCGCCATTCCACACACCCATTCCACCACGCACATGCCACCACCCCACAGATACCACCACCCCACACATACCACCACACCACAAATTCACCGCCCCGCACACCATCCCACACATTCACGGCTCCACACACTCACCACCGCAAACATACCATCACTCCACATATACCGCCACATCACAAATTCACCGCCACACACACGCCCTCCACAATCCACCCCTTAACCTACCCCACACATACACGGCCGCACACAATTACCACACCACGCACACCACCCCAGGCATACCACCACCCACTCCACATATACACTACCCCACACATGCCACCAGCCCACCTCACACACTTACTTCACCCCACATACTCATCACCCCACCCCACACACCCACTACGCCGCACTCGCACACATACACACAACCTCACACCTACCACATGCACACACATACACCATCCCACATACACTAGTGCCATGTGTTTGATGTGAGATTCAGATATATATTTTTCCCCACGGAAATGGTGGATAGACCAGACCGATGTACTAAACCGATCATAAACACAAAAAGCGGGAGGAACTCAGCAGCATCTTTGGAGAGATGCAATCGGTGACGTTTCAGCTCGCGACCCGTCTTCAAACTGGTTTGGTCTAAGGGAAACGAGCGATATAGACGATGATGTGGAGAGATAAAGAACAATGAATGAAATATATGCAACAAAACAACGATGATAAAGGAAATAGCCATTGTTAGCAGTTTGTTGGGGGTAAACGAGAAGCAAGTGCGACATGGTTGGGAGAGGGATAGAGAGAAAGAGAATGACGGGATACTAGGTTAATACATCGATATTCATACCACTGAGCTGTCAGCTGCCCAAGCAAAATATGAGATGCTGTTCCTCCAATTTGCGTTTAGCCTCACTCTAACAATGGAGAAGACCAATGACAGAAAGGTCTGTGTGGGAATGGCCAGGAGAATTATAATGTGAAGCAACTGTGAAATCAAGTAGGTTCACATGAGTTTGGAATAGGTGTAATTGAACCTCCGCCTAACCTGAAAAGACTGTCGCTGTTTATTATTCCGACAGGGACAGCAGCGGTTTACTGAGGCGGTGAATGAACTGTAAATGCACTAATTGCCGCTTGACCACATATAATTTTAAATTGCTCCTCCGTATCTTAATTTATTTTTAATGTTAATGAATCTACACACGTTACTCTGGGACCTGTTCACAAGTGATCAGCAGGGTACCTTCAGCAGAGAGCTAAACTCCAGCAAGTACAAGTACTTTGGAAATTAATTCATACAGGAAGCAACAACAATTTATGAGATATGTGGGAAGGGATAAAACGTTATTAAAATACCCACAAATAACACCACATTATAGTGATTGGTGTAAAGTCACAGCCAAAAGATGCCGGCGCCGACCAGTGATAGCTGCATACTAACACTATCCTACACACACTGGGGACCTTTTACATTTACACCAAGCCAATTAACCTACAATTCTGTACGTATTTGGAGCGTGGGAGGAAACTGATCTCAGAGAAAACCGACGCAGGTCAACGTACAAACTCAGTGCAGACAGCACCCGGGTGTGAAGTGGTAAATGAAGAGGGGTGCGTGGGAAAGGGTCCAGTCTTTGCAGACTGGAGTCATGCTTTAAGTAGGTCTTCTTCTTATCGAGTCCACACACAAGATTAGAAGTTGTTCAGCCAGAGCTGAACACACTTCTCGACATCTGTACAATGGTGTCTGTCTTGCGCTTCTTGTGCTTCTTGTGCGTGGTGGTGGAAAGATTGGTTGAAACAGGGCCGCGACGTGAACGCTCTTTCCTTGACCCCCTTCACTTAAGTAGGTGTGAAGTGGTAATTAGGGAAGAGTAGGTGGGGAAGGATCTAGTATTTTCAAACTGCAATCAAGCTATGAGTGTGAAGTGTTGGTTGGGGATGGGGTGTGGGGCATATCAGGATTAAGTTTCTGTTGATCGCACCTGCAATAGAACTCGTTCAGGTCGTTGGTCAGCTGACGATTGTCCAAGGAGCGGGGGATTTTCCTCTTGTAGCTTGTGATTTCTTGCAAGCCATTCCACACTGAACAAGAGTTATTTGCTGAGCACTTGCTCCTCAACATCTCAGAGTATCTTTCCTTGGCAGCTCTGATTCCTTTTCTCAGCTTATAGTCGGCTTGCCTGTAGTGGTCTGCAACCCCGTTCCTGTAGGATCCACCCCTGCAAGCGTCAATATGCCTAAAGTCTAATCAACGCCTTGTAAAAAACGGAACGATTTGGTGAGAGTGTACGGGAGTGATATATTTTCTACAGACAACTGTGTGCTGTTTTGCAAAGCATGTGAGAAAGCAATGAATCATGAGAAGAAATATTTTGTCTCCCAGTATGTACAGACAGCTAAACACAATTCGGCGGCAGAGAAACTGAATGTAGGAAATACGCAAGCTTGACTCCTCACAACATTTACTGTTGGCTCCAGTCGCAACGCTGAGTTTTCGAGTGATCTGGACCAAGCATTCATTGATGCTGGCATTCTACTGTGGAAATTGGAAAACAAATCTCTCAGAGGTTGTTTAGAGAAATACACAGAGGAACATATACCTAGCGATTCATCATTACGGAAAAAATATGTTGACAGATACTTCCACATTGTTGTGCAGAAAATTAAAGACGAAGTTGCACACAATAAAATATGGATCTCAATGGACGAGACAACCGATGCTGTGGGGAGATACGTTGCCAATGTGGTCATCGCTACACTGGAGGCAGATCGACCATCAAAGGAGTGTTTCTTGACATCGGAAGTATTGGAGAAATGAAAGAGCACAACTATTGCTCAGTTCCTGGCGATGTAGGTAAAGACATACAAGGAAAATGTGAGAGAGTGATTTTAGCTAACAAAGATCTTGAAGAAATACAAAACAGCTAAAGTTTTCAAAAGTAGTTGTAATGTACAAGATATCAACATGAATGTAGAGTTTGTAGCTTGTTTCAGGTATGTACCAGTGACCTTAGCTGGGGTAGAAATAGTTTTTTCACAACTGAAGCATATTCTGTCTGAAGACGGCCTAGTTTAACACCAGATAATTTGATAAAAATGCTCGTAGTTATGTGCAACCAGGCAACTTTGGTCATTTAATGTAGTATACCATTACATTTTCATTTTAACCATATTTTGGTCGTGGAAATAATTGCCTTTTTTAAGTCTTTTTGGTCACTAAATGCCTTTTTCGTGCATTTTTGTAATTTTATTATGCATTTTTGCCTGCCTATTTCAGAGATTTTTAGCGCCTAAACATCCTGGCTCTACTGTGCACGAACACGGTCGAGGGAGGAGGTACAGGAACAGGTGTTGCATTCTCTGTGGTTGCAGCGGAAGGTACCAGGGGAGGGGGGGTTTGTGTGGGAAGGGACGAGTTAGCTCGTAAGTTGCGGAGGGAACGGCCTCTGCGGAAGGCTGAAAGAGGTGTAGATGGGAAGATGTGACTTGTGTTGTGACCCAGTTGGAGGGGGAGCAAGGGCGGAGTTGCGGGGAACCGAGTAGACACAAGTGAGGGCCTCATATATTTCTCTTGGGCAGCTTGTAACCCAGTGGTTAGAATATCAATTTCTCCAACTTCAAGTAACCCCGGCATTCCTTCTCTATCCATCCATCATCCACCCAAGTCGCACTTGCTTCACACAGCAAGCAATGGCCTGTTTCCTATATCATCGTTACTTTTTTGCTTATTCTTTATCTCTCTCGACGTAATCACCCATATCTCTCGTTTCCCTTATCCCTAACCAATCTGAAGAAGGGTCTCGACCTGAAACGGACCCATTCCTTCTCTCCATGGATGGTGCATGTTCCGCTGAGTTGCACCAGCTTTTTGTGTGTATCTTCGGTTTAAACCAGCATCTGCATTTCCTTCCTGCACATCCCATTGTAATATTATACGGTTTATGGGAAGTCATGATCCATTTTTCTCATGATTTTATACAACTGCTTAAGATCACCCCTCATCCTCCTGCCTCCAGAGAATAAAGTCTCATCCTGCACTTCCTCTCTCGATAGCTCATACACTTGAATCCTGGCAAAATCCTTGTAAATCATCACTGGATCATTTCAAATTTAACAATACCTATATTACTAAACCTCTGAGCTTGACCGCTTTTGGCCGACTGTGCTGCGATTTCCGATAGAACGCCGCCACCTACAGCCGTCATTTTTGGCCACCTCGCTCAGAGCCCCCCTTCGCCGTATGAGTGCGGAGGATTGTTTCCGTCGATAAAAAATGAGAGAGATATTAAAGTTTTTACAAAATTCCCCATTTTCTCTGCTGCCCACGCTGGCGGCAGGGGGAGGGACTATAAAACCAGGAAGTGTCGTGCCTCACTCAGCCTCTGGCAGACATAGGAAGCAAGAGGGTCTGGCAGAGACTGAGCTGCGAATAACACTGAACGCACGTCTACTCCACGGTGAGTCCCCTCGATACGGCTGTAAAGCGGCTGCAGCCCTTTTAAAAAAAGTTTATGTTCACAAAATGAATTTTGGTGGTCGGGTGTCTGCAGCCCAATTGTTTGCCTCGCCTTTTTTTTAAACAAGTTTGTGTTCACAAAATAAATTTTGGTTGCCGGGTGTCTGCAGCCGAAATGTTTGCCTCGCCTTTTTTTTAAACAAATTTGTGTTCACAAAATGAATTTTGGTTGTCGGGTGTCTGCAGCCCAATTGTTTGCCTCGCCTTCGCTTTTTAAACAAGTTTGTGTTCACAAAATGAATTTTGTTGGTCGGGTGTCTGCAGCCCAATTGTTTGCCTCACCTTCTTTTTTTAACAAGTTTGTGTTCACAAAGTGAATTTTGGTTGTCGGGTGTCTGCAGCCCAATTGTTTACCTCGCCTTGGCTTTTTAAATCGTTCCAACAGTTGGATGCCTGCCCAGGCATCCATACGGCCCACAATGTCTATACTAGCCCTCGGGAAACCTGTACCTTCGGCCCGCAACACCCATACGAGCGCAACTAACAGCCCCCCTCCCCCCCACTGGTGAGCAGTATTGGAATTGGTGGAGAGGTGGAATATTGCGTTGTGACCAGCCCTCCCGTGTGATGCTGGGACACAACGGGTCCCACTTAGTCTAGTAATCCTAAAACATGGTGCCCAGAAATGAATAAAATGCTCTAAATGAAGCCTGAACAACATCTTGTTTCACTGCCACGACCTCCCAACTTCTATCCTCTATCCTCTGATAGCCAATGTGCCAAAAGCATTTTTCAGCACCCATGTACATGTAACCACACCTTCACCTCCTTTCCACTCTTCCAAGGATAGACAATGGACAATCGGTACAGTAGTAGGCTATTCGACCCTTCGATCTAACACCGCCATTCAATGTGATCATGGTTGATCATCCTCAATCACTATCCATATCCTGTCTTCTCGCCATATCCCGATTCCGCAATCTTTATGAGCTCTATCTAACTCTCTCTTGAAAGCATTCAGAGAATTGGCCTCCACTGCCTTCTGAGACAGAGAAATCCACAGATTCTCCACACTTGCTCCCAGAGGCCATTAGCAAGCCATGTCTCCTTTTTTTAATGATAATAATAATAATACATTTTATTTATGGGCGCCTTTCAAGAGTCTCAATGACATCTTACAAAAATTTAGCAAGTAGAGGAAAAACATGTAAGGAAATGAAATAAATAGGAGAGACATGACTAGTACACAAATTAAAGACATAATTCAGTCCAAAACACAGTATGAGGCCATTCAAGCACAGATGAAAAGGGAGGGGGACGTGAGGTAAGGATAGGGAGAGGTGAATAGATGGGTCTTGAGGCGGGACTGGAAGATGGTGAGGGACACGTGATAGCGGATCAGTTGGGGGAGGGAGTTCCAGAGCCTGGGTGCTGCCCTGGAGAAGGCTATGTCCCCAAAACTGCGGAGGTTGGACTTGTGGATGGAGAGGAGACCAGCTGATGTGGATCTGAGGGACCGTGAGGGTTGGTAGGGGGAGAGGAGGTCAGTGAGATATGTGGGGGCCAGATGGTGGAGAGCATTGTAGGTGAGGACCAGCATTTTGTATGTGATCCGGTGGGAGATGGGAAGCCAGTGAAGTTGTTTGAGGACTGGAGTGATGTGATGCCAGGATTTGGTGTGGGTGATGAGTCGATCGGCTGCGTTCTGGACCAGTTGGTGTCGGTTGATGTAGGTGGAGCTGATGCCAAGGAGAAGTGAGCTGCAGTAGTCCAGTCGGGAGGAGATGAAGGCATGGATGAGTCTTTCAGCAGCGGGAGGTGTGAGAGAGGGTCTGATTTTGGCGATGTTGCGGAGGAGAAAGAAGGATGTTTTAATGACATGGCGGATGTGAGGCTCAAGGGAGAGGGTGGAATCAAAGATCACGCCAAGTTTGCGGGCCTGGGGAGATGGGGAGACAGTGGTGCCGTCGATGGTGAGAATGATCAAACCCTCAATTCTTTCGTCACCATGGCTCGCTTCCTTACCGTTTGGCCCTTAACTCTAACATGAAGATGCATGTATTGGATTCTCACAGCCACTCTTTTAAAAGTATCCTGCTTTCCGTACATCACTTTGTCCGCAAACATCCTACTCCAATCAGCGTTTGTAATCTCCAAATAAATTGGTAGAAATTGCCGGCCCACACTATGCTATTACATAACAATTTGAAAGCTAGCAGACCTGTCGTCGTTGGTGCCAACATCCTTGCCTTCCTCCATTCTAGACGCTTGCCCATCCCATCTGCCTTAGAGTACGTCACGCTCTGTCCACTTCCTTGTTGGGGCTTTCACATGTTGGCTTTATAAACTTTCCTGAATACATTTGACAAATTCCTACCCGTCAAATCCCTTGGTACTATAATAATCGCAGTACAAATCCCCCATTATGGCAATTTCATTAGTCTAGTAGCTAAATGCAATCTCTCAGCATATTTGTTCTTCTTATTTATCTTTAAGTTATCTATTCGTGGAATAGATAGCGCTCCCAACAAGGTGATTACCAACTTTTTATGTTTCAAATCCACATACATAGCCGGGCTGACGAACCATCACTAATGTCATCTCGGACATTCTCTTTAATTAACGAACCAAATCCGTCGCCAAATGTTACCCCTATCAATATTTCGCTTGTCGCACATGTACCCTAGAACATTAAGAATTTAGCCATGTCCCTCTCCTTGACAGGTTTTCGTTAGGGTTATAGCATCCGTACATATCCACGTCCTGAGCTCCCCCCCCCCCCCCACTTATCTGCCCAGCTTCTTGCACTGAAATACATATAATTTAATCCAACTCCGTCTTCCCTCTCTGCCATGTTCCTACCTACCCTGTGCCCTGAAAATGATTTCATCGTCTTCCGTACCGACTTCCATCCTCTCCCATGCTTCATTCCTGTATGGGATCTGACAAACTAATTTAACCCATCTCAAACAGTATTTGTAAACCTGCTGGTTCACCCCCCCCCCCCCCCAGCTCTTATACAACCCATCCCACTTGTACATATCACCTCTGTCCCAGAATGATCTGTTTGGCCACTTCTGGGACAGAGGTGCAATCGCCACTTCTGCTGCAATCCACCCCCCGTGTACGGACCACATCTGCCTCAGAAAAATCCCATTGGACAAACATCTGAATACCTTCCCCCTGCACCAGTCCCTTGGCCATTCGTTCATCTGGTCTATCTCCTATTCTTACTTCCACCAGCATGCGGATCCAGGAGCAAACCGGAGATTATTACCCCCGAGATCTTGCTAGCTCCCTATATTCACTGCAAGACCTCGCTCATTTTCTTAAAAATGTCATATGTCCAAATTTAACCAGTCACTTCCGGCTGTTCATCTTCTCCCTTGAGAATGTGTCCTGCCAAGGAAAGGTACTCAGAGAAGTTGAGGAGCCAGTTCTCAGCTAATGACTCTTCTTCAGTTTGGAAGGGCATGCAAGAAATCACCAGCTATAAGAGGAAAGCCCCCCGGTCTTTGGACAATTGTCAGCTGACGAATACGTTTTACTGCAGGTTTAAAAATCAGAAACGTAACCCTGAAATCCCCTCCCCAACAAACACAGCCAGACCCCAGTCTGCAAAGAATTGACCCTGCACCCTTTCTTTCCCATTCACCACCTCACACCTACTTAAGGCAAGACTTCAGTTATGAAAAGTGTGGACCCTTTCCCGCCCCCACCAACACTTCACACCCAATTACTCATTTTAACCAGTCCCTGCAAATATGCACTGTCCCTGCCTCCTTCAAAGTCTCCACTAATGTCCCTGTACCCAAAAAGGTAAGGATTACTGGTCGTAATGACTACAGGCCTGTCTCACTGACCTATTTAGTCATGGAGACCGTTGAAAGGCTTGTGCTGGCCAAGCTGAAAAATATCACAATCCCTCTGCTGGACTCTCTGCATTTTTCATATTGGGCCAATAGATCTGTGGATGATGCAGTCAATCTGGGCTACTCTTCATCCTCCAGCACCTAGACCTACAGGGGACATAAGCGAGGATTTTGTTTGTTGAATTAAGCTCTGCATTCAACACCATTGTGCCAGAGCTACTACGCTCCAAACCTTCTGAGTTGACTGTGCCTGAACCCCTCTGTCGGTGGATCACCAGCTTTCTGACAGACAGGAAGCAGCATGTGAGACGGGAAAGCATATCTCGGACCCGCAAACGCTCAGAATAGGAGCACCGCAAGATGCGCACACTCCCCTCTCCTCTACTCTCGCCACACCAATGACTGCACCTCCACTGACACCTCTGTCAAGCTTCTCAAGTTTGCGGATGAAACAACCCTGATTGGACTGATCCCGGATGGGGATCTCTGTACTTTTTTCAGTTTGACATCTTTCCTATAACATGGTGCCCAGAACTGAACACAATATTCTAAATCCGATCTCACCAACATCTTATACAACTGCAACATGACCTCCCTACTTCTATACTCAATACTCTGTCTGATGAAGGCCAACGTGCCAACATACTTTTTGACCACCTGATATACCTGCGACACGGCCTTCAAGGAACCATGCAACCATCAACCATTCCTCTGCCCACCTGGCTAATTGATCCAGGTCCTGCTGCAATCTTTCACAACCATCTTCAGTATCGGCAAAACCACTCACTTCTGTATCATCAGCAAACTTGCTAATCTTGCCCAGTTATGTGACGTTTCACAGAGTGCTGGAGTAACTCAGCGGGTCAGGATGAGTATAGAAGTTGGGAGGTCATGTTGCAGTTGCATAAGAAGTTGGTGAGGCTGCATTCAGAGTATTGTATTCAGTTCTGGGCACCATGTTATAGGAAATATGTCATCAAACTGGAAAGGGTATAGTTAAGACTTACGAGCATGTTGCCAGGACTAGAGGGCCAGAGATATAGGGAGAGGTTGAGTAGGTTGGGACTCTATTTCATGGAGTACAGGAGGATGAGGGATGATCTAATAGAGGTGTTTAAAATCATGATTTGAATAGATATGGTTGAGTCTTTTGCCCAGATAAGTGAATCGAGGACAGAGGACATAGGTTGAAGATGAAGGGCAAAATATTTAATAGGAATCTGTGGGGTATGTTTTTCACACAAAGGGTGGTAGGTGTATGGAACAAGCTGTCAGATGAGGTAGTTGAGGCTGGGACTATCGCAACATATAAGAACCAGTTAGACAGGTACATGGATAGGACAGGTTCGGAGGGATATGGATCAAACGTGGGCAGGTGGGACTAGTGCAGATGGGACATATAACCATATAACCATATAACAATTACAGTACGGAAACAGGCCATCTCGGCCCTACAAGTCCGCGCCGAACAATTTTTTTCCCTTAGTCCCACCTGCCTGCACTCATACCATAACCCTCCATTCCCTTCTCATCCATATGCCTATCCAATTTATTCTTAAATGATACCAACGAACCTGCCGCCACCACTTCCACTGGAAGCTCATTCCACACCGCTACCACTCTCTGAGTAAAGAAGTTCCCCCTCATGTTACCCCTAAACTTCTGTCCCTTAATTCTGAAGTCATGTCCTCTTGTTTGAATCTTCCCTATTCTCAAAGGGAAAAGCTTGATCACATCAACTCTGTCTATCCCGCTCATCATTTTAAAGACCTCTATCAAGTCCCCCCTTAACCTTCTGCGCTCCAGAGAATAAAGACCTAACTTATTCAACCTATCTCTGTAACTTAGTTGTTGAAACCCAGGCAACATTCCAGTAAATCTCCTCTGTACTCTCTCTATTTTGTTGACATCTTTCCTATAATTGGGCGACCAAAATTGTACAACACACTCCAGATTTGGTCTCACCAATGCCTTGTACAATTTTAACATTACATCCCAGCTTCTATACTCAATGCTCTGATTTATAAAGGCTAGCATACCAAAAGCTTTCTTTACCACCCTATCTATATGAGATTCCACCTTCAAGGAACTATGCAAGGTTATTCCCAGATCCCTCTCTTCAACTGTATTCTTCAATTCCCTACCATTTATCATGTACGTCCTATTTTGATTTGTCCTGCCAAGGTGTAACACCTCACATTTATCAGCATTAAACTCCATCTGCCATCTTTCAGCCCATTTTTCCAAATGGCCTAAATAACTCTGTAGACTTTGGAAATCCTCTTCATTATCCACAACACCCCCTATCTTGGTATCATCTGCATACTTACTAATCCAATTTACCACCCCTTCATCCAGATCATTGATGTACATGACAAACAACAAAGGACCCAACACAGATCCCTGAGGCACCCCACTAGTCACCTGCCTCCAACCCGACAAACAGCCATCCACCATTACCCTCTGGCTTCTCCCATTCAGCCACTGCTGAATCCATCTTGCTATTCCTGCATTTATACCCAACAGTTTAACCTTCTTAACCAACCTTCCATGAGGAACCTTGTCAAAGGCCTTACTAAAGTCCATATAGACAACATCCACTGCTTTACCCTCGTCAATTTCCCTAGTAACCTCTTCAAAAAATTCAAGAAGATTAGTCAAACATGACCTTCCAGGCACAAATCCATGTTGACTGTTCCTAATCAGACCCTGTTTATCCAGATGCTTATATATATTATCTCTACGTATCTTTTCCATTAATTTGCCCACCACTGAAGTCAAACTAACAGTTCTATAATTGCTAGGTTTACTCTTAGAACCCTTTTTAAACAATGGAACAACATGCGCAGTACGCCAATCCTCGGGGACTATTCCCGTTTCTAATGACATTTGAAATATTTCTGTCATAGCCCCGGCTATTTCTACACTAACTTCCCTCAATGTCCTAGGGAATATCGTGTCAGGACCTGGAGACTTATCCACTTTTATATTTTTCAAAAGTGTCAGTACTTCTTTTACTTTGAAACTCATAGTATCCATAACTACTCTACTCGTTTCCCTTACCTCACATAATTCAATATCCTTCTCCTTGGTGAATACCGAAGAAAATAAATTGTTCAATATCTCCCCCATCTCTTTTGGCTCTGCAGATAGCTGCCCACTCTGTTTCTCCAATGGACCAATTTTATCCCTCGTTATCCTTTTGCTATTAATATAGCTGTAGAAACCCTTTGGATTTACTTTCACCTTACTTGCCAAAGCAACTTCATATCTTCTTTTAACTTTTCTAATTTCTTTCTTAAGATTCTTTTTACATTCCTTATACTCCACAAGCACCTCATTTACTTCATGCTGCCTATAATTATTGTAGATCTCCCTCTTTTTCCGAACAAGATGTCCAATTTCCCTTGAAAACCAGGGCTCTTTCCAATGTTTACTGTTTCCTTTCAACCGAACAGGAACATAAAGATTCTGTACTCCGCCACCTGTCCCGTCTCATTTCCTAACAGGAGGTCCAGCACTGCCCCTCCTCTAGTAGGTACCTCTATGTATTGCTGCAAAAAACTATCCTGCACACATTTTACAAACTCCAAACCATCCAGCCCATTTACAGAATGTGTTTCCCAGTCTATGTGTGGAAAGTTGAAATCTCCCACAATCACTACCTTGTGCTTACTACTAATATCTGCTATCTCCTTACATATTTGCTCTTCCAATTCTCGTTCCCCATTTGGCGGTCTATAATACACCCCTATAAGTGTTGCTACACCTTTCCCACTTCTCAGTTCCACCCAAATAGCCTCCCTAGATGAGCCCTCCAATCTATCCTGCCAAAGCACTGCTGTAATATCTTCCCTGACTAGCAATGCAACACCACCACCTCTTGCCCCTCCAATTCTATCACACCTGAAGCAACGAAATCCTGGAATATTTCGTTTCCAATCACAGCCCTCCTGCAACCATGTTTCACTGATCGCCACAACATCATACTTCCAGGTGTCTATCCAGACTCTAAGCTCATCCACCTTTCTTACAATGCACCTAGCATTAAAATATATACATTTAAGAAACCCCCCATCTCTTCTTCTCTGTTTATTTCCTTTTTTTTCTTTCTCCTCTTGTGTCCGAGTGCTTCCCTTTTCTGCTTCCTGCCTCCCATTCTGTCTACTAGCTTTCTCTATTTGAGTCCCTCGCCCCAACCATTCTAGTTTAAAGTCTCCCCAGTGACCTTTGCAAATATCCCCGCCAGGATGTTGGTCCCCCTCGGGTTCAATGCAACCCATCCTTTCTGTACAGGTCCCACCTTCCCCAAAAGAAGTCCCAATGATCCAGAAACTTGAATCCCTGCCCTCTGCACCAGTCTTTCAGCCACGCATTTATCCTCCACCTCGCTCCATTCCTACTCTCACTGTCGCGTGGTACAGGCAGTAATCCTGAGATTGTTACCTTTTTGGTCCTTTTCCTTAACTCTCCACCCAACACCCTAAATCCTCCCTTCAAGACCTCTTCACTTTTTTTACCTATGTCATTTGTACCAATATGTACCACGACCTCAGGCTCCTCTCCCTCTGATTTCAGGATATCTTGGATGCGTTGAGACACGTCCGAGACCTTGGCACCAGGGAGGCAGACCACCATCCTGGTCTCCTGACTGCGTCCACAGAAACGCCTATCCGACCCCCTAACAATAGAGTCCCCAATTACTATTGCCCTCTTCTTTTTTTCCCTACCTTTCGGAGCAACAGGACCGGTCTCTGTACTGGAGGCCCGTCCGCTGTTGCTACCCCCGGGTACGCTGTCATACTCATCCGTACTCAAACAGGAGTACTTATTTGCAAGGTGTACCGACATTGGAGTACTCCCTCGTTCCTGCCTCTGCCCCTTGCCCTTCCTTAGCGTGACCCACATGTCTCTCTCCTGTGCTTTTGGAGTGACCACCTCCCTATAACTCCCCTCTATGACCTCGTCACTCTCCCTGACCAGACAGAGGTCATCGAGCTGCTGCTCCAGGAACCTAATACGGTCCCTGAGGAGCCCCATCTCTCTGCACCTGGTGCAGATGTGGACGTCTGGAGGGCCATCCACCACCATGACCTCCCACATCTGACATCCAGAACAGTACACTGCTCTGACTGTCATTCTCTCGCCTTACCCTGGATCCGATACCAGTATAATACAATAGAAACTGCTGGGAGAAATCAGCAGGTATCTGACATGCTGGGCCGAAGGGCCTGTTTACACACTGTATCACTCTAAGACTCTATCTATCTTTCCCTCTCAAACACATTCTCCTGCCTTCTCCTCGTTTCCTCTGACACCCCTATCAATCAAGAATCTATCAATCTCCTCCTGAAAAATGTCCATTGTCTGGCCCTCCACAGCTGGCTGTGGCAATGAATTCCATAGTTCATCACCCGCTGAAATTTCTGCTCATCTCCTTCCTAAATGAACGTCCTTTAATTCTGAGGCTGTGGCCACTGGTCCGAGAGTCTCCAACTTGTGGAAACATCCTCTCCAAATCCACTCCGTCCAGGTTTTTACCAGGCTGGGACAGACGGCAACAGCTTCACACCGTGTCCCAAAGCTTGTGCCCTGTCCTGCATCACCAAAGGCAAAAGAGACGTTATACGAGAGGGCAAACACCGTAACAAAGTAGCTCACAATGGTTTAGGTAACATTCACTAACCCCACCCCCCTCCTTTCCTATGTTCCTTCCACCCACAAACCTCTCTCTGCCTTTACATTTCACTCCTCTTTCAAAGCTGCTCTACTTATCTACATGCATTTTGCTTCTTCACTTTTTAGTCATAGAATGATACAGTGTGGAAACAGGCCCTTCAGCCCAACTTGCCCACACCGACCGACATGTCCCATCTAAACTAGTCCCACTCACACGCGTTTGGCCCACATCCATCTAAATCTGTGCTATCCATGTCCGTGTCCAAATGTCTCTTAAACATTTAGATAGTCCCAGCCTTAACTACCTCAACTGGCAGCTCGTTACACACACCCTTTGTGTGAAAAAGCTACCTCTCAGATGCCTGTTAATTTCTGAAATTTGATCATATATTTGGTGCAAAAATGCTCCAAAATAAGGCTCAGAATGCACCAGAAAGCATCTAAAACCCCTGAGATTCCAGGGCCTTTACTCGGGCCCTGGACCCTGGCATCGAGGGACTTCACACTTCACGCTCGTGATGTGCGCAGCGCGTACATTATTTCACATTGAGTTTTTTGTAATCCTGTCATGCCACCCCCCTTTTTGAAAAGCTTCGTACGGGCCTGCACCACCATCTTCACTATCTGCAAAACAACTCACTTTTGTATCATCAACAAACTTGCTAATCTTGCTCTGTATGTTCTCATCCAAATCATTGGTGTAGATGACAAACAGTAACGGTCCCAGCACTGAACCCTGAGGCACACCACTAGTCACAGGCATCCAGTCTGAGAAGCAACCTTCCACCATCACTCTCTGCTTCCTTCCATGGAGCCAATTTGCTATCCATTCAGCTGTCTCTCTTTGGATCCCATGCGATCTAAGCTTCCTGAGCAGCCTACCATGCGATACCTTAGCGAACGCCTTACCGAAGTCAATCGACAACATGTGCAGGAGAAGAGGCCATTCGTCCCTTCGAGCCATCACTGCCATTCAATGTGATCATGGCTGATCATCCCCAATCAGTACCCCGTTCCTGCCTTCTCCCCATATCCCCTTTATTCCGCTATTTTAAGAGCCCTGTCTAGCACTCTCTTGAAAGCATCCAGAGAAATGGCCTCCATCGCCCTCTGAGGCAGAGAATTCCACAGACTCACAATTCTCTGTGAAAACACTCCAGCAACTTACCAACTACAGATGTTAACCTTCCCGGCCTATATTTCCTCGCATGTTTCTTGCAGCCCTTCTTGAAAATAGGTACAACATTTGGAACCCAGTCCAAACGTGCTTCTTCTGACTGTCCAGGTAGACCCATTGTTTCAGCGTGTTCTTGCCCCCACTGAATTACTTTCCACATACCTGGATTCCATCCTATCCTCCTGGTCCAATCCACGACACCTCACACGCCCTTCGTCAATGTGTTTCCCAGCGGCAAATGGTATATTGCTGATTTTAGAAGAGGAAGGCCTAGGATGGATTAACCTGTCTTCATGCACGGTTCGATGGTGGAGAGAGAGAGTCAACAACGTTATGTTCCTTGCCGTGAATATTTCTGAAGATCTGTCGTGGACCCAACAAATTGATTGAATCATAAATAAAGTCAACCGACTTGGCTTTGTTAGAGTCGAGCAGAAAGGACATCGATGTGGTGGTGAATGTTCTCCCGATCTTCTACAAGTCTAGGGTAGAGACCATATTGAACGGTTGCCACAGGGCCTGGTTAGGCACTTCGAAAGCCCAGGAATGTAGGAGATTAAACAACGTGGTGGCCATCGACCTGTCCTATCCATCATCTATGTTTCTATGTTTCTAAGGAAGCGAATGGTATGTTAGCATCCATAGCAAAAGGATTTGAGTATAGGAGCAGGGAGGTTCCACTGCGGTTGTACAGGGTCTTGGTGAGACCACACCTGGAGTATTACGTACAGTTTTGGTCTCGTAATCTGATGAAAGACATTATTGCCATAGAGGGAGTACAGAGAAGGTTCACCACACTGATTCCTGGGATGTCAAGACTTTCATATGAAGAAAGACTGGATTGACTCGGTTTGTACTCGCTAGAATTTAGACGATTGAGGGGGGATCTTATAGAAACGTACAAAATTCTTAAGGGGTTGGACAGGCTAGATGCAGGAACAGTGTTCCCGATGTTGTGGAAGTCCAGAACAAGGGACCACACAGTTTAAGGATAAGGGGGAAGTCTTTTAGGACCGAGATGAGAAAATCATTTTTCACACAGAGAGTGGTGAATCTGTGGAATTCTCTGCCACGGAAGGTAGTTGAGGCCACAGTTCATTCGCTTTTTTATTTAAAAGGGAGTTAGATGTGGCCCTTGTGGCTAAAGGGATTAGGGGGTATGGAGAGAAGGCAGGTACAGGAGACTGAGTTGGATGATCAGCCATGATCATATTGAATGGCGGTGCAGGTTCGAAGGGCCGGATGGCCTCTACTACTGCACCTGTTGTCTATGTTTCTATCTTTCAATATGTCAGATTAAATGAATGAAGATTCCCGAAATGCACTCGTCAATGGAAACGAATAAACTGAACATTGCGATTTCAGGCGACCGCTCACGATTATCGAGATTGCGGAGAGATGGTGCGGATTCTACCAGGCCTGTAGATTGCTTCCTCCCCCGGCACTAACTGTCCACTAGACAGAACATATAGACTGGATATCATCACCCATGATGACTGGTGCCCTTTCCGTGAGGGAAGCACTTTGTGCCCGGACACCAAAGAGTTAACAGTAGATGTTTGTTCAGTGAGTGTGTGTGATTAACGTCAGTCTACACGGAGCCCGGTTGTGTCACCCACCCACTGGAGATTTCCCAGCTCCCAATATAAACCATTCCTGTTGTTGCTGGGATATGAGAGTGTTGGTGAGATCATCCCGCCCGTCACCGACAGACAGAGAGTAGCAGCTCCATCCACAGAGGGAGAAACCCCATTGGGAATCTGTGGACAATAAAGTGGGATGTTAGATGGATGTTTCGGAATCCGATAATATCAGAGAGTGAAGTGAATGTCACCGAGTGTAATCGGGGAACAGCGAGAGAGTGCGTGTGGTGTTACACAAATGGATCGGTCTGTGAAAACGGTAGACTGGGAAGTTACCGCCATGGAGAAGGGAGTCTTCTATTACGCCGACTATTTTTAAGATCCTTGGAACAGCTTAAGTCGTCGAATCTACTTGGCACTCAGAGTTATACAGCCTGTCCTTTATCCCGTGCTAGCCCTTGTTGCTCTTCCAGGTAAGTCCCCCTCCAAATTCCCGCGCAACAGCAGGTGAGAAGCGGCAGTGACTGGATCCGGTATAAATGTCTGTAGCTCGGACAATCCATGACGTACGTGTCCCTTGAAGAAAACTTCGACAGAGTAATGCGTAATGTGTTGATGCTGCCTGTTTGTGGGGATCAGAGGTTTATCACTATGAAGTTTCATATGAGGAAAGACTGGGGAGACCACACCTGGAGTATTGCGTACAGTTTTGGTCTCCTAATCTGAGGAAGGACATTCTTGCCATAGAGGGAGTACAGAGAAGGTTCAACAGACTGATTCCTGGGATGGCAGGACTTTCATTTGAAGAAAGACTGGATAGACTCGTCTTGTACACGTTAGAATTTAGAAGATTGAGGGGGGATCTTATAGAAACTTACAACATTCTTAAGGGGTTGAACAGGCTAGATGCAGGAAGATTATTCCCGATGTTGGGGAAGTCCAGAACAAGGGGTCACAGTTTAAGGATAAGGGGGAAGTTTTTAAGACCGAGATGAGAAAAAATATTTTTTTTCACACACAGAGAGTGGTGAATCTGTGGAATCCTATGCCACAGAAGGCAGTTGAGGCCACAGTTCATTGGCTATATTTTAGAGGTAGTTAGATGGGCCCCTTGTGGCTAAAGGGATCGGGGGGTATGGAGAGAAGGCAGGTACAGGATACTGAGTTGGATGATCAGCCATGATCAAATCGAATGGCGGTGCAGGCTCGAAGGGCCGAATGTCCCAATCCTGTACCTATTGTCTATGTTTCTATATTCCTCTTCATTTCATTCATGAAGGAACGGCCTTTTAATTGCGGGGATGTGACCTCTGGTCCAAGACTCTCCCTCTAGTGGAAACATTCTTTGTGCAGACTTGTTTTCTAATGTTGTCCTAATGTCTTTCTTTATTAAATACGCGAGTTGGTTCTGCAACCCGCCCGCCTTGCAGAATTGATGTGTACATTCTGTGTGAGTATGTGTCACCCACCTGTGTTTATGTCGGCGGTTTCAGTCTATGTTTCTTACCATGCTGCTGTAAGCAAGATTGTCTAATGTACCATCACCTCCCTTGCACCGATGCAGATGGCAATAAAGTCTCTGAACTCCTTCCTTCGCTCACTTCCCTCGCTCGCTCATACCTACTCTGCTGTATAATCTTTGATTCACTCACAGTGATGCAAAGAGCTAAACTCCCATGGTGAAGTGAGAAATTGTCAGACACAGATCTGATTCTTTATCCCAACCCTCCTAACTGCAGCTTCTCATCTGTTTAGTAATCGAGCAGATGCAGAATAATGTATTTCCTTCAGTAGTTACGACTAGACAGACTCGTTACACAATATTCTACAGTCCCAGAACAGGATTGTGCATTTGATTTGCCCCTCGCCTCGATGAATCTGCCGAGTTTGCTTTGTCCGCTGGCTGTGTGTCATGTCTCTGTTTACTTCCCTCCCTCCTCACAGTGAACACGCTGACCATTGTGGTCCTGTCCCGGAGAAAGTGCGGTCTCTCCACTGGTGTCACTCGCTACCTGATGGCCATGGCAACGGCCGATCTACTGGTCATTATTGTCGACCTGATAATGAGGCAGATTCCCATTGCTTACTGGTCGGCATTTCTGTTCCTGCGTCCTGTCCCAGTGTGTAATATCCACGCCGTCTTCCTTTACGCCGTCACCGACTGTTCTGTCTGGTTCACCGTCACCTTCACCTTTGATCGATTTGTGGCCATTTGTTGCCAGAAGCTGAAAACAAACTATTGCACCGAGAGAACAGCGGCTGTGGTTCTGGGGATAGTGACCGCGCTGAGCTGTTTAAAGAACACCTTCTGGTATTTTATGTTGCGCGCTTGGTACAGGCTATCTAATGACCCCTGGTTTTGTTCGGGAAGAACCCGTGTTTTTTACTCACTGGCCTGGGGAATCGGGGAGTTGCTCCAGTATCTCATCACCCCCGTGATGCCATTTGTCCTCATTGTTGTGTTCAACACTTTGACCATCAGATATGTGTTAATGGCGAGCAGAGCCCGCAGGAGACTCCGGGGTCTCAGCAGTGGGGAGAGTGGCAGTGACCCGGAGATGGAGAGCCGCAGGAAATCCCTCATTTTACTGCTGGTCATCTCGGGGAATTTCATCGTGTTGTGGGCGGTCTATGCGGTATATGTTGTGTGGTTCAGACTGGCGTATTTAATACCTAGCGTGGACTATCCAGCTCAATTCATTGGCGAACTGGGCTACATGTTGCAGATGCTGAGCTGCTGCACAAACACGGCTCTTTACGCCCTCACCCAGACTAAGTTCAGGCAGCAGTTCAAACAATTGGTGACATCGCCCCTTTATCTGATTGTAAAATGCACTCAGCGTTGCGGGGTTTAGGAATCCGTTCCCTCTCCATCACATCTGCTCCCCCCCCCCCTCTCTCCCCAACACACTGAGGATCCTCAGTGACCTGATCCATAGATGACTCTTGTGACCCTGTTGACCTCCGATTCCGCTACGAAGATCCACCCGCCGTAGATCCACCCACCTACCCCCCACCGAATCTCCGGCAGTTCCTGGACCCACCCACGAGAACCACCACCACCATTATCACATTATCACCAAAATCACCGCCCCCATTAGACACATAGAAACAGACAACAGGTGCAGGAGTAGAGGCCATTCAGCCCTTCGAGCCAGCACCATTCGCCATTCAATGTGATCATGGTTGATCATCCAACTCAGTATCCTGTACCTGCCTTCTCTCCATACCCCCTGATCCCTTTAGCCACAAGGGCCACATCTAACTCCCTCTTAAATATAGCCAATGAAATGTGGCCCCAACAACCTTCAGTGTGAAAAATGTTTTTCTCATCTCGGTCCTAAAATACTTCCCTCTTATCCTTAAATTGCGACCCCTTGTGCTGGACTTCCCCAACATCGGGAATAATCTTCCTGTCCAACTCCTTAAGAATTTTGTAAGTTTCTATAAGATCCCCCCTCAATCTTCTAAATTCTAGCGAGTACAAGCCGTGTGACTCCACCACTCGCCACATCTTCCCATCTCCCCCCATATCTGCCTTCGGCAAAGACCGCTCCCTCCATAGCTCCCTTGTCAAATCGTCCCTTCCTTCCCGTACCACCCCCTCCCCGGGCACTTTCCCTTGCAACCGCAAGAGATGCAACACTTGTCCCTTTACCTCCCCCGTCGACTCCGTTCAAGGACCTAAGCAGTCGTTCCAGGTGTGACAGAGGTTCACCTGCATCTTCTCCAACCTCACCTACTGCATCCGCTGCGCTAGATGTCAGCAGATCTATATCGGTGAGACCAAGCGGTGGTTGGGCGATCGTTTCGCCGAACACCTCCGCTCGGTCCGCAAAAACCAACCTGACCTCCCGGTGGCTCAGTACTTCAACTACCCCTCCCACTCCGTCTCCGACCTCTCTGTCCTGGGTCTCCTCCATGGCCACAGCGAGAAACACCGGGAAGTGGAGGAACAGCACCTCATATTGGGGAGTCTGCATCCTGGGGGCCGGACTTTCATATGATGAAAGACTGGATAGACTCGGCTTGTACTCGCTAGAATGTAGAAGATTGAGGGGGGTTCTTATAGAAACTTACACAATTCTTAAGGGGGAAAGTGTGAGGGAGAGTGTGGGGGGGGGGGGTGAGAGTGTGGGGGGAGGCTAGATGCAGGAAAATTCCATGTTGTGAACACTCCCCCACCCACACGCTCTCTCCTGCACACTCTCACCCCACACTCACCCCCACACTCGCCCCCCACACTCACCCCCACACTGTCTCCCTCCCAAACTCTCCCCCCCACACTGTCCGCCCCCCCACACTCACTCCCCCCACACTCTCCTCCCCACTCACCCCCCACACCCCCCCTCCCCCCACAGTTTCGCCCACACTCTCCCCCCACACTCCCCCTTACCCCCACACTCTCCCCCACACACTACCCCCTTCCCTCTCTCACTCTATCTCCCCTCCTCCTCTCCCCCTCTCCCCCTCTCACTCTCTCTCCCCCTCTCTCCACCTCTCTCTCCAGA
>NC_045991.1:23225677-23264070 GCF_010909765.2 Amblyraja radiata
TGAGAGAGGGGGCGAGAGAGGGTGCAGAGTGATATAGAGGTGGAGAGAGGGGGAGAGGGAGAAAGAGAGCGGGGAAGAGAGGGAGGGAGATAGGGTTCATCTCTCTCACACCCCCCTGTCTTCCTGTCTCTCTCTCTCTCTCTTTTTCCACCACTCTCTATCTCTCCAGCCTCTCTCACTCCCTTTCTCTCTCCTTCTCTCTCTCCTCTTGTGTCCTGCAGTCACCACTAGTAGGCTCTGTCTCAAAAGGGAGAGAGAGGAAGAGAGGGATGGAAGGAGAGATAGCGGGAGAGAGGTGGAGAGGGAGGGAGAGAGTGAGGGAGTGAGGGAGAGAGAGGGAGAGAGAGAGGGAGAGAGAGAGAGGGAGAGAGAGAGGGAGAGAGGGAGAGAGAGGGAGAGAGAGAGGGAGAGAGAGAGAGATAGAGGGAGATAGGGAGAGAGAGAGGGAGAGAGAGAGGGAAGGAAGGAGAGAGGGAGGGAGGGAAGGAGGGAGGGGGAGGGAGGGAGGAAGTGAGGGACACTCACGCACACACACATCTAGACCACACACGCACACACACACACACGCACGCACACACACACACTTCTAAACCACATACACACACACACGCACACCTCAAAACCACATACACACACGCACTTCTAAACCACACACACACGCACACACACACACAGACACACACACACGCACACACGCACACACACAGCCACACACACGGGCACACACAGACACACACACGCGCACACACAGACACACCCACACAGACACACACACAGACACATACACACACATACACACACACACACACACACACACACACACACATACACACCCGCACGCACTTCTAACCACACACACAAATCCTCTTCATCACCTCTGTCCTCAACCCAATGTTTGAACCCTTCCCCCCCCCCCCCCGTCTCTGTAACTCCCTCTTATCCCCTCTGCCTCCTACACGCCCTCTCTGATGGATGTTGGACTGAGACAGCTGTTTTATATTTATATTTATATTTACTAGACTAAGTGGGACCCGTTGTGTCCCAGCATCACACGGGAGGGCTGGACACCCAACACAATATTCAGATTCAGATTCAGATTCAATTTTAATTGTCATTGTCAGTGTACAGTACAGAGACAACGAAATGCATTTAGCATCTCCCTGGAAGAGCGACATAGCAAATGATTTGAATAAATAATAATAAGTGATAATAAGTGTCCGGGGGGGGGGGGGGGGGGGGGGTGATTGGCAGTCACCGAGGTACGTTGTTGAGTAGAGTGACAGCCGCCGGGAAGAAGCTGTTCCTGCACCTGCTGGTTCGGCAACGGAGAGACCTGTAGCTCCTCCCGGATGGTAGGAGGGTAAACAGTCCATGGTTGGGGTGAGAGCAGTCCTTGGCGATGCTGAGCGCCCTCCGCAGACAACGCTTGCTTTGGACAGACTCAATGGAGGGGAGCGAGGAACCGGTGATGCGTTGGGCAATTTCCACCACCCTCCGGAGACAGAGCAGTTGCCATACCATACTGTGATGCAGTTGGTAAGGATGCTCTCGATGGTGCAGCGGTAGCAGTTCACCAGGATCTGAGGAGACAGATGGACCTTCTTCAGTCTCCTCAGGAAGAAGAGACGCTGGTGAGGGAGAGGGGTTAATGACAATATTCCACCTCTGCAGCAATTCCAATATTGCTGGCCAGTGGGAGGGGGGCTTTCTGTTGCGCTAGTATGAGTGTTGTGGGCCGAAGGTACTGATTTCCAGAGGGCTAGTATGGAGTTTGTGGGCCGAATGGATTTTTGAGCTGGCAGCTCTATCACTGAGGCCTGGAAGTACAATCACTCGGACCTGGCAGGCTGGCGGCTGAGAAACTGCCAGAAATTGTGCCCAAAACAGGTGACAGACAGTAAGAGAGAGAAGGGGGAGAGTGTGGACTTAATGGATTATTGGGCTGGCAGTTCACTAACTCACGGCTCGTGGGCTGGCAGTGCAGTCACTCACGCCTGGTACGCTGGCAATTCACTCAGTCAGCCCACCTACCTTCACCCTCACCCCACCCCACCCCACCCCCCACTCTGCTCCTTGCCATTCCCCTCCCACCCACACATTCAGTGCGTCTCCAAACAACCTCCCCCCCCCCATGCATTCTTAGTGGCTCTTCCACAGAGCAGCCATTCCTGCCTATTAGGTTCTATTGTGATGAAGAACACAGAGCATTAAAAGTGCAAAAGGTTTTATTAAAGTTTAAAATGTGAATGACTCTTAGAATATAAGAACAATTTAAATTTTAAAGATGTAATTTATTAAGTTTTTACTTGTTGTGTCTTGTTGTGTTCCTCTGCTCACTGCCTCCTGATGACTATTTCCTGTTGATAAAAAGACACAATTTTAATATACAGAAAGTCAGCGGTCAAATTTTAAGAAGGAAAATCTGAGAGTTTATCTCAGATGTCATCATTCAACGAAGCACGCTATTAATGATAACATTCTTGGGCAATGATCCATCCTTCAGGACACCTTTGACGTTTCCCTTCATATTTCTGTTGAGCTAGTATGTTGGGCCGCAGGTACTGGTTTCCAGAGGGCTAGTATGGAGTTTGTGGGCGGAATGGATTTTTGGGCTGGCAGCTCAGTCACTGAGGCCTGTAATGGCTGAGGGGCACCAAAATGCTTAGTGTTGCTGAAGACATCTGGAAGTGTTCTGTCCACAACTTCAAAGCATTCTCTCCTAATCATTGGACATTCATCCCTAACAATGACTTTCACTTGGCTCGTGAAATGTGCCGTCTTAGAGTTCTGCTCGATGTTGCACAATGTATCCTCGGCCACTTGGATGGGTATCTTGAATCGAGAATATGTAGTTCTTCCACCAGGCAGAAATGTAGCCGCTATCCTGGAGGATACTACAGCAATAGCCACCTCTAACATTTCCTGACATGATGTTGAAAAAGCAGCCTAAAGACAATTTGAGTTGTTAATGAACACTGAAGATTTTGTGCAAAACATTTTTTTGAGGTGGGGGCTGTCAGGGCGGGGTGGGGGGTGGTAAACATTGTGCAGCCAAGGGAGGGGCACAGCTTCAGGCGGGGGTTCTCGTGAGCTGATGAGAAGGGGGGGGGTTCATGCAGGGGATGAGAGCGGCTTCAGTACGGGGTGCATCCTATAGCCTGGCGGAGGTGGGGCATGTCAGTGGAGGAGAGGGGGCAGTGAGCGATTTACTCAAGACCTGTGGACTCACTCACCGCCTTAGGATTAACTCATGTCCTTTAGACTGACTGACTCTCACGGCTTGTGGACTGACTGATGCCTGACCTCTGGAGTCACGTCCGACCTTTGTAAACTGAAAACTGTAACATCTACATTGAGGAATAGCTTCTTCCTGACAGCCATCACGCTATTAAACTTAACAAATTTGCTCTGAACTACGAAATACTATATTATTTCACACACACACACACATATATATATATATTCACATGCACTCACACACATATGCACACACACACACTCATATTCACACACACATATAATCATGCACACACACGTACACTCACATATACACACACACACATATTCACACACACACATATTTACTCACACACACATACATATAGAGACACGCACATATTCACACACACGCATATTCACTAACACACATATTCAGACACACACCTACACACACACATATTGACACACACACACACATATTCACACACATATATTCACACACACACACACACACATTTATTCACACGCACACACACATATGTATCTCAGCAAAATCAATAACCCCACTCTCACCATCGACGGCACCACTGTCTCCCCATCTCCCCAGGCCCGCAACCTTGGCGTGATATTTGATTCCACCCTCTCCCTTGAGCCTCACATCCGCCATGTGATTAAAACCTCCTTCTTTCATCTCCGCAACATCGCCAAACTCAGACCCTCTCTCACACCGCATGCTGCTGAAAGACTCATCCATGCCTTCATCTCCTCCCGACTGGACTATTGCAACTCACTCTCCTTGGCATCAGCTCCACCTACATCAACCGACTCCAACTGGTCCAGAACGCAGCCGCCCGACTCATCACCCACACCAAATCCTGGCATCACATCACTCCAGTCCTCAAAAAACTTCACTGGCTTCCCATCTCCCACCGGATCACCTACAAAATCCTGGTCCTCACCTACAAAACCCTCCACCATCTGCCCCCCCCATATCACACTGACCTCCTCTCCCCTTACCAACCCTCACGGTCCGTCAGATCCACATCAGCCGGTCTCCTCTCCATCCACAAGTCCAACCTCTGCAGTTTTGGGGACAGAGCCTTCTCCAGGGCAGCTCCCAGGCTCTGGAACTCCCTCCCCCAACTGATCCGCAATTCCGTGTCCCTCACCATCTTCCAGTCCCGCCTCAAGACCCATCTCTTCACCACTGCCTATCCTTAGCCCCACGTCCCCGTCCCTTTTCATCTGTGCATTAATTGCCTCATACTGTGTTTTGTATTGAATTCTGTCTTTACTTTGTGTACTAGTCATGTCTCTACTATTTATTTCATTCCCCTTACATGTTTTTCCTCTACATGCTCAATTTTTGTAAGGTGTCCTTGAGACTCTTGAAAGGCGCCCATAAATAAAATGTATTATTATTATTATTATTATATAGGGAGGTTTCAAGGCAGTCGGTTCACGCTACACCAAATGGATTACACGCGATGCACTGCTGGTAGGCACTTACCATTGTGTCCAACTCCATCTTCCAGGGAGATGCTTAGCGAACATTGGCCGTTTGCTCACTGCATTTCATCAACACTAAAGCATTATTTGTGTTTTTCTTGATTCCTTTGGCAACTATAAAGTTTCAGAAGTAATAAATCTGGCTGTATTTTTTTTTCAAATCGCCCATGGTTCTCAAGTAGGTTTTTACATACAAAATGAAAACGCATCTGAAGAAAAATTTTCAGCCAGATTTATCACTTCTGTGAATTTTTAGATACCAAAGGAATCAAGAAAAAACACGAATAATGCCTTTCTGTTGATGAAATGGCCAGTGGGGGGGGGGGGGGGCTTTCTGTTGCGCTAGTATGAGTGTTGGGGGCCAAATGTACTGATTTCCAGAGGGCTATAATGGAATTTGTGAGCCAAATGGATTTTTGGATTGGCAGCACAGTCACTGAGGCCTGGCAGTACAATCACTCAGACCTGGCAGGCTGGCGGCTGAGAAACTGCCACAAATTCTGCCCAAAACAGGTGAGACTGTAAGAGAGAAGGGGGAAGAGGGTGGACTGAATGGATTATTGGGCTGGCAGTTCAGTTACTTACAGCTGGTGGGCAGTGAGCGATTTACTCATGACCTGTGGACTCACTCACTGCCTTGGAATTAACTCATGCCCTTTAGACTGACTGACTCTCACGGCTTGTGGACTGACTGATGCCCGACTTCTGGAGTCACGTCCGACTTTTGTAAACTGAAAACGGTAACATCTACATTGAGGAACAGCTTCTTCCTGACAGCCATCACGCTATTAAACTTAACAAATATGCTCTGAACTACGAAATACTATATTATTTCACACACACATATATATTCACACACACTCGCACACATATGCACACACACTCACATACACACACATATATTCACACACACACATATTCACTCCCACACTTATTCAGACACACACACGTACGCACACACATATTCACCCACGCAAATATTCACACACACACACACACACACACATATTCACACACACACACACATATTCACATGCACACACATATTCACACACACACACACACACACACTCATTCACGCACATACAAACTCAATGACACACACATTCACACAAAGATCCACACACCCATAGACTCATACACACACACACGGACTCACTCGCTCACACACACGCACACACAGACTCAATTACACACACATACACACACTCATCCCTAACCTCAAGACACTACCCTATGGGTGATAAATGTCGTGCAGCCAATGCCAGCTTCAGGCAGGGGTTGTCGTGAACTGATGAGAAGGGGTTGGGGTGTCCTCATGCAGGGGATGTGGAGGGCTTCAGTAGGGGGTGCATCCTATAGCCAGGCGGAAGGCAGCGTCTTGAGGTGGGATATGTCAGTGGAGGAGGGGGGCAGTGAGCGATTTACTCATGACCTGTGGACTCACTCACTGCCTTGAGATTAACTCATGGCCTTTGGACTGACTCTCACAGCTTGTGGACTGACTGATGCCCGACTTCTGGAGTCACGTCCGACTCTTGTAAACTGATAACTGTGACGACTACATTGAGGAACAGCTTCTTCCTGACAGCCATCAAGCTATTAAACATAACAAATATGCGCTGAACTACGAAATGCCATATTATTTCACACACACACACATATATATATATTCACATGCACTCACACACATATGCACACACACCCACACTCATATTCACACACACATATAATCATGCACACACACACGTACACTCACACACATATACACACCCACACTCATATTCACACACATATAATCATGCACACGCGCACATATTCACACACGCACGTATATATATTCACATGCACTCACACACATACACATACACACACACGCACACCCATATTCACACACACATATTTACTCACACACATATTCACACACACATACATATATAGACACGCACATATTCACACACACACATATTCACTCACACACATATTCAGACACACACATATTCACACACACATACATATTCACACACACACATACATATTCACACACACGAGCGCGGGGCTTGCTTTTACAGAGGCCCGGGACCGTTGGAGCGAGTGGAGGAGGGTCAGGGCGGTGAGTATATAAATCGAGCGCGGGGCTTGCTTTTACAGAGGCCCGGGACCGTTGGAGCGAGTGGAGGAGGGTCAGGGCGGTGAGTATATAAATCGAGCGCGGGGCTTGCTTTTACAGAGGCCCGGGACCATTTGAGACAGTGGAGGAGGGTCAGGGCTTCCACCAAAATCCGTAACGTTCCACACTCCATAGGGAGGGTTTCTGGTGGAAGCCGCTCATTGGCGGATGCAGACTACAGGAAGCAGCTGATTGGGTGCAACCTCAGGTTAGCATTTCTGCTTTCTGGTTAAAGGTACAGTGCTTTAGTAAAGGTACAGTGAGCCAAGGGTACAGTGGGCTAAAGGTACAGTGATTTAGTAAAGGTACAGTGGGCTAAGGGTACAGTGGGCTAAAGGTACAGTGCTTTAGTAAAGGTACAGTGAGCTAAGGGTACAGTGGGCAAAAGGTACAGTGCTTTAGTAAAGGTACAGTGAGCCAAGGGTACAGTGGGCTAAAGGCGCAGTGCTTTAGTAAACGTACAGTGAGCTAAGGGTACAGTGGGCTAAAGGTACAGTACTTTTTGTTTATATAATAAAGGTGCAGTTTAAAGGGCAAGAGGGAGCAGCTGTTTGTGAGTCAGATACCTGCTGATTTGTCCCAGGAGTTTCTATTGTATTATACTGGTATCGGATCCAGGGTAAGGCGAGAGAATGACAGTCAGAGCAGTGTACTGTTCTGGATGTCAGATGTGGGAGGTCATGGTGTCGGATGGCCCTCCAGACGTCCACATCTGCACCAGGTGCAGGGAGATGGGGCTCCTAATGGACCGTATTAGGATCCTGGATCAGCAGCTCGATGACCTCGGTCTGGTCAGGGAGAGTGAGGAGGTCATAGAGGGGAGTTATAGGGAGGTGGTCACTCCGAAACCACGGGAGAGGGACATGTGGGTCACGCTAAGGAAGGGCAAGGGGCAGAGGCAGGAACGAGTGAGTACTCCAATGTCGGTACACCTTGCAAATAAGTACTCCTGTTTGAGTACGGATGGGGGTGACAGCCTGCCCGAGGGTAGCGAGAGCGGACAGGCCTCCAGCACAGAGACCGGCCCTGTTGCTCCGAAATGTAGGGAAAAAAAGAAGAGGCCAATAGTAATTGGGGACTCTATTGTTAGGGGGTCGGATAGGCGATTCTGTGGACGTAGTCGGGAGACCAGGATAGTGGTCTGCCTCCCTGGTGCCAAGGTCTCGGACGTGTCTCAACGCATCCAATATATCCTGAAGTCAGAGGGAGAGGAGCCTGAGGACGTGGTACATATAGGTACCAATGACATAGGTAAAAAAAGGGAAGAGATCCCGAAAGGAGGTTTTATGAGTTGGGAGGAGAGTTAAGGAAAAGGACCAAAAAGGTAACAATCTCATGATTACTGCCTGTGCCACGCGACAGTGAGAGTAGGAATGGAGCGAGGTGGAGGATAAATGCGTGGCTGAAAGGCTGATGCAGAGGGCAGGGATTCAAGTTTCTGGATCATTGGGACTTCTTTTGGGGAAGGTGGGACCTGTACAGAAAGGATGGGTTGCACTTGAACCCGAGGGGGACCAATATCCTGGAGGGGAAATTTGCAAAGGCCACTGGGGAGACTTTAAACTAGAATGGTTGGGGCGAGGGACTCAAATAGAGAAAGCTAGTAGACAGAATGGGAGGCAGGACGCAGAAAAGGGAAGCACTCGGACACAAGAGGAGACAGAAAAAAAGGAAATAAACAGGGAATAAGAGACGGGGGATTTCTTAAATGTGCATATTTTAATGCTAGGAGCATTGTAAGAAATGTGGATGAGCTTGGAGTCTGGATAGACACATGGAAGTATGATGTTGTGGCGATCAGTGAAACATGGTTGCAGGAGAGCTGTGATTGGAAACAAAATATTCCAGGATTTCGTTGCTTCAGGTGTGATAGAATTGGAGGGGCAAGAGGTGGAGGTGTTGCATTGCTAGTCAGGGAAGATATTACAGCAGTGCTTTGGCAGGATAGATTGGAGGGCTCATCTAGGGAGGCTCTTTGGGTGGAAATGAGAAGTGGGAAAGGTGTAGCAACACTTATAGGGGTGTATTATAGACCGCCAATTGGGGAACGAGAATTGGAAGAGCAAATATGTAAGGAGATAGCAGATATTAGTAGTAAGCACAAGGTAGTGATTGTGGGAGATTTCAACTTTCCACACATAGACTGGGAAACACATTCTGTAAATGGGCTGGATGGTTTTGAGTTTGTAAAATGTGTGCAGGATAGTTTTTTGCAGCAATACATAGAGGTGCCTACTAGAGGAGGGGCAGTGCTGGACCACCTGTTAGGAAATGAGACGGGACAGGTGGCGGAGGTATGCGTTGGGGAGCACTTCGGGTCCAGTGATCACAATACCATTAGTTTCAATATAATTATGGAGAAGGTCAGTACTGGACCTAGGGTTGAGATTTTTGATTGGAGAAAGGCTAACTTTGATGAGATGCGAGGTGATTTAAAAGGAGTGAGCTGGGACATGTTGTTTTATGGGAAAGATGTAGAAGAGGAATGGAGGACATTTAAAGGGGACATTTTAAGAGTACAGAATCTTTATGTTCCTGTTCGGTTGAAAGGAAACAGTAAAAATTGGAAAGAGCCCTGGTTTTCAAGGGAAATTGGACATCTTGTTCGGGCAAAGAGGGAGCTCTACAAGCAGGGAGCTCTACAAGCAGCATGAAGTAAATGAGGTGCTTGAGGAGTATAAGGAATGTAAAAAGAATCTTAAGAAAGAATCAAGAAAAGCTAAAAGAAGATATGAGGTTGCTTTGGCAAGTAAGGTGAAAGTAAATCCAAAATGTTTCTACCGCTATATTAATAGCAAACGGATAACTAGGGATAAAATTGGTCCATTGGAGAGACAGAGTGGACAGCTATCTGCAGAGTCAAAAGAGATGGGGGAGATATTGAACAATTTATTTTCTTCGGTATTCACCTAGGAGAAGGATATTGAATTATGTGAGGTAAGGGAAACTAGTAGAATAGCTATGGAAACTATGAGTTTCAAAGTAAAATAAATACTGACACTTTTGAAAAATATAAAAGTGGATAAGTCTCCAGGTCCTGGCAGGATATTCCCTAGGACATTGAGGGAAGTTAGTGTAGAAATAGCCGGGGCTATGACAGAAATATTTCAAATGTCATTAGAAACGGGAATAGTCCCCGAGGATTGGCGTATTGCGCATGTTGTTCCATTGTTTAAAAAGGGTTCTAAGAGTAAACCTAGCAATTATAGACCTGTTAGTTTGACTTCAGTGGTGGGCAAATTAATGGAAAAGATACTTAGAGATAATATATATAAGCATCTGGATAAACAGGGTCTGATTACGAACAGTCAACATGGATTTGTGCCTGGAAGGTCATGTTTGACTAATCTTCTTGAATTTTTTGAAGAGGTTACTAGGGAAATTGACGAGGGTAAAGCAGTGGATGTTGTCTATATGGACTTCAGTAAGGCCTTTGACAAGGGTCCTCATGGAAGGTTGGTTCAGAAGGTTCAACTGTTGGGTTTAAATGCAGGAATAGCAAGATGGATTCAACAGTGGCTGAGTGGGAGAAGCCAGAGGGAAATGGTGGATGGCTGTTTGTCGGGTTGGAGGCAGGTGACTAGTGGAGTGCCTCAGGGATCTGTGTTTGCTCCTTTGTTGTTTGTCATGTACATCAATGATCTGGATGAAGGGGTGGTAAATTGGATTAGTAAGTATGCAGATGATACCAAGATAGTTGTGGATAATGAAGAGGATTTCCAAAGTCTACAGAGTGATTTAGGCCATTTGGAAAAATGGGCTGAAAGATGGCTGATGGAGTTTAATGCTGATAAATGTGAGGTGCTTCACCTTGGCAGAACAAATCAAAATAGGACGTACATGGTAAATGGTAGGGAATTGAAGAATACAGTTGAACAGAGGGATCTGGGAATAACCGTGCATAGTTCCTTGAAGGTGTAATCTCATATAGATAGGGTGGTAAATAAAGCTTTTGGTAAGCTAGCCTTTATAAATCAGAGCATTGAGTATAGAAGCTGGGATGTAATGTTAAAATTGTACAAGGCATTGCAGAGACCAAATCTGGAGTATGGTGTACAATTTTGGTCGCCGAATTATAGGAAGGATGTCAACAAAATAGAGAGAGTACTGAGGAGATTTACTAGAATGTTGCATGGGTTTCAACAACTAAGTTACAGAGATAGGTTGCATAAGTTAGATATTTATTCTCTGGAGCGCAGAAGGTTATGGGGGAACTTGATAGAGGTCTTTAAAATGATGAGAGGAATAGACAGAGTTGATGTGGACAAGCTTTTCCCTTTGAGAATAGGGAAGATTCAAACAAGAGGACATGACTTCAGAATTAAGGGACAGAAGTTTAGGGGTAATATGAGGGGGAACTTCTTTACTCAGAGAGAGGTAGCGGTGTGGAATGAGCTTCCAGTGGAAGTGGTGGAGGCAGGTTCGTTGGTATCATTTAAAAATAAATTGGATAGGCATATGGATGAGAAGGGAATGGAGGGTTATGGTATGAGTGCAGGCTGGTGGGACTAAGGGAAAAAAGTTGTTCGGCACGGACTTGTAGGGCCGAGATGGCCTGTTTCCGTGCTGTAATTGTTATATGGTTATATGGTTGTATGGTATGGTTTTTAAATGGTTGCACCGGTTTTCAGGTAACTAAAGCATGATGTCTATTGTGTTTGAAATGGTGATGTAAATTGGAATGCATTTGTTGCAACGTTTTCAGGCGAGTAATTCGCGAAAGAAGCTTTTTATTTCGATCTGTGTTTAAATTAAAAATTGGCGGACATTTTGGGCAGATGGATATTTAAGTAACTGACAATGACGCAGTCTAAGTTGAAGAACTCACAGGTAAAACAGGCTGAGGATCGTGGCTGGTTTGCATTTCGAGCACTACCACCGCTGTGGGTGCTCACCTAGCCTGTCACGTGGAAACTGTCCCGAACAATCGGCCACCGGAGGATAATGTCTATGTCATACTTTCGGCCATCTCAAGACCCCAGAAAGGACACATCAGATGACATTAATAGTCGAACGAGTGATCGCCAGTGAAGTTGTAGGATGTTATATGTGTTTCTCCTCCTGATTTTGGTTGTGTGCATGTGTCTGAGCATTGTATTCGATTGTGGGTGAGCACATAGATAGATGTCAATATTCTGTGTAGATGGGAGGAATTCCTCTCATTTTTATCAATCTGCGCCTGACTACATTGCCGAATCTGCAGAAAGTAATGATGTACGGGGTATATCTTGTGCTTCAGTACATTGATTTGAGCATGTCCTTTGAACGCATGCGAGCATGTGAGTATCTTACTGAGGAGTACAATGTGCTTCGGTAAAGTTATTGGGTATCTCTCCCGCTGTCTAAGGTGGGATTGTTAACCTGATGCTTTGACCAGGTGGGTTTACCGGGTTTTCAGAATCCCCCTGAATTCCCATGACCCCGCGGATCGTTTTGTACACTAGCCATTACAAATGTATCTCAATCTAAAAACGATTGGTGAAATATCGGGGAATAGATAAGAATGCAGAGACTATGGAATATTTGGGGTCGTACTTGTATGGAAAAGGGTGTTTGTCCATGGGCGTCGTAGTGGACTCGAAGCTTACAAAGACGGTGTCCTTGCGGTGTCTCTTACCCGTCACTACCTGATCAACAGAAACATCAACGTCACCGCCACTCCTTCGCAGGACGGAGCAGTTCCTGTCACACCGAAATATCCCAGCATATTCCCGTCACGAATTCGGCCCGCCTGCTCCAGATGATGCCCACCTGGTACGGGGCCTGATACTATCCATGATAGAATCGCCAGGGGATCCCCGATTCACCCGAGTAATACTTCCGTTTGCAGGACGCAGGCTGCGATAATGGACCTGACTAACAACCGCGGAAGATTCAATTATTCCATTGCCATGTGGTACATTAAAGCGCGCTGTCTCAGCACTGAATGTATGTGGTCGGCTATGTTGGTTTCACTGTAAATTTTAAACCAGTAGAGGTCATGACACGGTAGTGTTCTTGACAACCTGCGTTCATAAAGTTTCTATTCTATTGAGCAGTATTATACTGAAATCTACATGATGCCGCCGTGTCCGTGTCGGCCACTAAATCCCGATGTATACGGATATTATTTTCAACAATTGGCACGTATCGTTTTCATGCTCCACCAAGCCCTCGACCAAACAACCAGCCATCAGATCTGCAACATGCTTTGGACAGCGACCTCGTGAACATTACATGGCTACATCGCAATAAATAGTCCGCCGTCATTTTCGCCAACTCGAAGGTGACCCCACCACTCGCCATATCTTCCCATCTCCGCCCTGTCTGCTTCCCGCAGAGACCGCTCCCTCCGTAACTCCCTTGTAAATTCTTCCCTCCTGCAACACCCCCTTCCCGGGACTTTCCCTTGCAACCGCAAGATATGCAACACTTGTAGCTTTACCTCCCCCCTCGACTCCATTCAAGGACCCAAGCAGTCGTTTCAGGTGCGACAGAGGTTCACCTGCGTCTCCTCCAACCTCATCTGTTGCTTCCGCTGCTCTAGATGTCAGCTGATCTACATCGGTGAGACCAAGGCTTGGCGATCGTGTCCCCGCTCCGTCCGCGTTAACCTACCTGACCTTCCGGTGGCTCAGTACTTCAACTCCCCCTCCCATTCCCAAACCGACCTCTCTGTCCTGGGTCTCCTCAATAGCCAGAGTGAGCATCACTGGAAATTTTTGAGGCGGCACCTCATATTCCGCTTGGGCAGTCTGCACCCTAGCGGCATAAACATTGAATTATCTGCTCTCCCTCAGCCCTCGGGCTCCTCCTGTTCCTATTTCCATTCGCCCCTCCCCCCCCCCATTCTGAAGAAGGGGTTCGGCCCGAAACGTTGCCTATTTCCTTCGCACCATAGATGATGCTGCACCCGCCGAGTTTCTCCAGCATTTTTATCTACCATTACTTGGCTAATGTGGCATTCAATACGTCATTTGGATCTGTGTTAGTGGGAACTGGTTTACATTCATACACTCTTCTCTCCCGATTTTGCTAGCCCTTGCTGTCTCCTCCCCTTCCTTAACCCTCTAGCTGTCTCCTCCCACCCTCCCATCCGCCCGCCCTCGGGTTCCTCCTCCTCCTCCCCTTTTACTTCCTTCTCCCCCCCACCCCCCATCAGTCTGAAGAAGGGTTTCGGCCCGAAACGTCGCCTATTTCCTTCGCTCCATAGATGCTGCTGCACCCGCTGAGTTTCTCCAGCAATTTTGTGTACCTTCGATCTTCCAGCATCTGCAGTTCCTTCTTGAACACTCTTCTGTGGGTTCTAGGTTACTGGACCCAGAGGCATTTTGTTAAAAGCCAAAACAAATTGATAACCGCGCGATCCTAAGTGACGATTATCTATTTGAGATCTGGTAACGGATGATCCATATTCTATACCAGGTTGGAGGCTATACTTTTAACACGATCTCCCATCAATGCGTTCAATCTGTTTCCCAAGACCACACAGATCTCGCAACAAACAATATTTGAAATACTTTTGTGTGCAAGTCCGATTATAATCGAGCCCGTGACAATCCGGTCGCTGAAAATTTACCCTAGGCTAAATCTTGTTCATTTATTCAAAATATAGAAATATTCATGATTTTGCAGATGTTACACAGTAATATGTCTCATGTAGTCGTGAATACGATTGGTCTCAGTTGAAGGGCGAGATGAAATGCTGCTGTGGCCTGGTGCTCGGAATTTCAACAACCGTCTCTTTCTTTAACATGTTTATAGATTACACTCAGCGGATATCGCATCCCATTTTCTAGCTCCTTTCTTAATTTGGGCTATGTCACCGCGTAAATACAAGTGTTTGTGCAGCAACCGAAAAGCAAGCGCATGCAGCTGGTTTGGTCCGCGATAAACATCGGGTCACGGTAACTGGTTGAACAAAAGCACCTTGTTATCTGCGTCCAAAGAAAACATAGAACAAATACAAAGCTGTATGAAGTTGCCTGAAACGGCGAAAAGCAAGATCATTGACTTCCTCCGCTTATCATTTCGGGATCGTTCTGATTGGCTTCATTCTTGCTGCGCCTCAAGCTCATGCTAGATCGACAGGGCGCTTTCATGTGCCCGATTGGCGGAACGTTGAGCAACGATATTAGGTACATTGGAAGCAGAGTGGTGAATCCAGCCAACCATTTAATTTTGAGGGTATGAGACGTGAAATGGCCAAGATAGACTGGCAATTGATTCTTAAAGGGTTGACGGTGGACATGCAATGGAAGGCATTTAAAGACTGCATGGATGAAATACAACATTTTTTTATCCCTGTTTGGCAAAATAATAAATCAGGGAAGGTAGTGCATCCGTGGATAACAAGGGGAACCAGGGATAGCTTAAAAACAAAAGATGAAGCATACACTTTATCCAGAAAAAGCAGCCGACCAGAGGACGGAGATAAATTCAGAGTCCAGCAGAGGAGGACTTAATTTGGAAAGGGAAAATAGATTATGAAAGAAAACTGGCAGGGAACATAAAAATTGACAGCAAAAGTTTTTATAGATATGTGAAGAGAAAAAGATTAGTTAAACAAATGTAGATCCCTTGCAGTCAGAAACAGATGGATTGATCATGGGGAACAAGGACATGGCAGACCAATTGAATAACTACTTTGGTTTTGCTTCACGAAGGAAAACATCAATAATCTGCCGGAAATAGCAGGGGACCGGGGGTCAAATGAAATGGAGGAACTGAGTGAAATCCATGTTAGCTGGGAAGTGGTGTTAGGTAAATTGAATGGATTAAAGGCCTAAAAATCCCCACGGCCAGATAGGCCCCATCCGGAGTACTTAAGGAAGTAGCCACAGAAATAGTGGATACATTAATGATAATTTTTCAAAACTCTTTGGATCCTGTAGTTCCTGAGGATTGGGGGGTAGCTAATGTAACCCCACTTTTTAAAAAAAGTTTGGGAGAGAGAAAACGGGAAAATACAGACCAGTTTGTCTAACATCGATTGTGGGGAAACTGCTAGAATCAGTTATTAAAGATGGGATAGCAGCACATTTGTAAAGTGGTGAAATCATTGGACAAAGTCAGCATGGATTTACGAAGGGTAAATCATGTCTGACGAATCTTATTGAATTTTTCGAGAATGTAACTAGTAGAGTGGATAAGGGAGAACCAGTGGATGGGTTATATCTGGACTTTCAGAAGGCTTTCGACAAGGTCCCACATAAGAGATTAGTATATAAACTTAAAGCACACGGTATGAGGGGTTCAGTATTGATGTGGATAGAGAATGGCTGGCAGACAGGAAGCAAAGAGTGGGATAAACGGGTCATTTACACAATGGCAGGCAGTGACTAGTGGGGTACCGCAAGGCTCAGTGCCTGCACCCCAGCTATTTACAATATATATTAATGATTTGGACGAGGGGATTCAATGCAACATCACCAAGTTTGCGGATGACACGAAGCTGGGGGGAAGTGTTAGCTGTGAGGAGGATGCTAGGAGGCTGCAAGGTCACTTGGATAGGCTGGGTGAGTGAGCAAATGCATGGCAGATGCAGTATAATGTGGATAAATATGAGGTTATCCACTTTGGTGGCAAAAACAGGAAGGTAGGCTATTATCTGAATGATGGCCGATTAGGAAAAGGGGAGATGCAACGAGACCTGGGTGTCGTGGAACACCAGTCATTGAAAGTAGGCATGCAGCAGGCAGTGAAGAAAAGGAAGGTTTGTTAGCATTCATAGCAAAAGGATTTGAGAAGAGGAGCAGGGAGGTTCTACTGCAGTTGTACAGGGTCTTGGTGAGACCACACCTGGAGTATTGCGTACAGTTTTGGTCTCCTAATCTGAGGAAAGACATTCTTGCCGAAGAGGGAGTAAGGAGAAGGTTCACCATACTGATTCCTGGGATGTCAGGCCTTTCATATGAAGAAAGACTGGATAGACTTGACTTGAGAAGGGATCTTATAGAAACTTACAACATTCATAATGGGTTGGACAGGCTAGATGCAGGAAGATTGTTCCCGATGTTGGGGAAGTCCAGAACAAAGGGTCACAGTTTAAGGATGAGGGGGACATCTTTTAGGACCGAGATGAGTAAAACATTTTTCACACAGAGAGAGGTGAATCTCTGGATTTTTCAGCCACAGAAGGTAGTTGAGGCCAGTTCATTGGCTATATTTAAGATGGAGTTAGATGTGGCCCTTGTGGCTACAGGGATCAGGGGGTATGGAGAAAAGACCGGGTACAGGATCCTGAGTTGGACGATCAGCCATGATCATATTGCATGGCGGTGCAGGCTCGAATGGCCGAATGGCCTACTCCTGCCCCTATTTTCTATGTTTCTATGTTTCTATGCGGGTGCAGTGCAAAATACCTGTTTTCCATGGCACCCCCATGACACCTTGTGTACTGTCACGAGAGGTTCAAATACAAAGTACCAGGGGGTGTTATTACAACAGAGCAGCGGGCATTCAGTGGTTTCAACCCAGGCTGCAGATTTCACAATGCAAAATTTCGTATTCAGTTTGTGAAAAATCATCACATATCGGACAAATGTGAAAGAGAGCGTTAGACAGACGGAAATGTTAAGGAGTCTGTGGAAAGCGCACACGTGGTTGATGAACAGGAAGCTTGTTGGGAAATACAAATACGGAACATTATCACGTTAATTATGACGACCAGCAGATCTGCCGCTGCCATGGCCACAAGGTAACGAGAGACACATTTGGAGAGTCCGCACTTCCCCGGGACAGGATGATAATCGTCACCACGTTAGCTGTGACAGGGGAAGAGTCAGCAATTGAGGTTCAGAGAGTAGGTTCCACTGTGTCATATGTAACGCATTATTACGCTTTAGGTTTGGAATTGAACATCTGCATTTATTACGCGTGGAGCAGTCCACCGAGGAAAGTGCTAAAACATTATGAGGAGAGGGGAAAGCATTTAAAACGCCAGAGATATTAAAATAATTGAAAAAAATGCGTGCTTTAAACGAACGGCAATTTAAAATTAATTTATTCGGGGCAGTATTTTACGAGGCCGGACAATCTTAATATAGAAACATAGAAACATAGTAACATAGAAACTAGGTGCAGGAGGATGCCATTCGGCCCTTCGATCCCGCACCGCCATTCATAGTGATCATGGCTGATCGTCCCCTATCAATATCCCGTACCTGCCTTCTCCCCATATCCCTTGACCCACTAGCCCCAAGAGCTCTATCTAACTCTCTCTTAAATAAATCAAGTGACTTGGCCTCCACTGCCCTCTGTGGCAGGGAATTCCATAAATTCACAACTCTCTGGGTGAAAACGTTTTTTTCTCTCTAGAATTTAGAAGATTGAGGGGGGATCTTATAGAAACTTACTAAATTCATAAGGGGTTGGACATGCTAGATGCAGGAAGATTGTTCCCGATGTTGGGGAAGTCCAGAACAAAGGGTCACAGTCTAAGGATGTGGAACCTCACATTGATCTATATTATACTGCATCTGCTATGCGTGTGCCCACTAACTCAACCTGCCCAGGACACCCTGCAACCTCCTAATAACAACCTTGAACTTGCCCAATAACATACATCATTTCCTGTATCAAACTCCGCATGTGGGTCTTGGCCACGACCAAGTAAACCACATTAAATAACATAATTTAATAGGCGTTGTGTAAGTTATTCCTGTCTAGTTATCTCGCTTGATAGTATAGAAACCAGTAACTGTGCATGCTGGTTTAGAAAAACTAAGTTACTAAATGGTGGAATAACACTCTGGATCCGGCATCATTTCTGGTGAACATGCTCGGCAACGTTTCGGTTCGGGACGCTTCTTCAGACCGATGGCAAGGGATGGGGAGCTGCAAGAGATGCAGAGCAAATCCTGCTAGGAAATGGGGGTTTGTTAGACATTACCTCAAATTGGGGAATTCAATGTTCATTCATTTGTCAGCCACCCGAGCGGAACGTGAGATGTTGTTCTTCCAATTTTCTGTGCATTCATTCGTTTTAATGAAGGAGAGTAGATTTCATTACCTCCGTGTAGCCTTTGCCTCTCGGACCATTCCCGAACGGCTACCTTACGGATCGCTTGATCAACAGCGCAGGATGTCCGCTCGCTGCCGCAGCCGCAGTCGGCGCAGAGCTGCCGTTCCCCGGGGCAACCGCGAAGGGGGATGGTCTGCCGCTGCCTCTCTTTGTTGAGCGGGATTACGCCGGCGCCGCTGTCACACTGACTCAGGTCCGTCTCTTCTCCGACTCGCTCCATAATCATGTTCACACTAATGAATGCCCAAAGGTAAGTCAGGTCGCGTTCTTTCGAAATGAGACCCCCCAGTAGCGTGTTGCTTTATATAAAGTGCTCAGTCCTTCGGTCTGTGCACCAATGCGACCGAACTCCATGCAAACATCATCTAAATGTATATGGAGGGAACGCATTAGGTCAAAAATATGCGCAGAATTGGGTGTAGTCGTTCCTTGCCACCGTCAGATGTTAAAATGGAAAAAAATATATTTGTTTAATTTATGGATTATATCCCCACTCCGTGTCAATATTTCCAGTTTTGTGCGTCTGACTGAGTTTCTGTCTCATTCTCTACCTCTTGCTGTTGAATGCACATATCCCTCCACTGCCTTAGGTGGGAGTTTCGTACTGATACTGTACCTACTTGCGTTTTTCTGGATGATCATATTTCCCGCGACTTCCCATAAGCGGTATTATACAATGGTCTATACAGTTGGTGGGTGTGTGTGGTTGGCGGGAATCTTAGTGATGTGATATCCGTATTAACATCCATGTGACTATTCGTCCATAATTATTGTTTGTTATAATATATTTATTTTAAATTAAGTAAGTTATCTTTCATTCTGTTAATGACACCAATGACTATTTGTCAATGATGTGATTGAATGTAGTCATAAGTTAAATTCGATGACCAATCCCTGTAATGTCAATATTTTGATCCTTCTGACGGTATAAAGAAGCATGTTTGTATTTTTCCTTTAGCTGTAACGTGACATTGATATACTTCCGTTATTGCAAGTGATACAATAAAGAATCAAAGGCTGCGGGTCGATGAGCTTTTTCGTTCAAGTTTGCGGAACAACTCACGGAACTGCATTGTGCCGACCATAGCCACGACCACGGGAGAACAAAGGAGGAAGATTTACCGCACTTTATTGGCTTCCATCGCAGTGAGAAATGATCAGAAATTGTGTTTATGTTGACATCAATTGGTGTGCGAACTTGAACTTGCATTATTATATCTACGGTAGTAACATACAGTGTAAGTATGCTTAAAATTAAGAAGAAGTTGACATTTTATGAATTGTAGTCCATGCAGACGTAAGTACTGTGAGATGGGTTTTCTCTGTAGCTATTCTGCAGCCTCTGCCCCTCCACTCTTCAGAACCCCTTGTACATTCACACACAAAAGTGTTTTGTGTGGACATGCACTGTAGGCACGGTGCCACATATTGAACACTAATTTGATCATTTGCTGACTTGCCATACCATCTACCTGGACATGCGTACATATATATTTCCACATTGATATGTTGACTTTGTCTTAATAATATAAAACATGAAACGACGTAAAATACTCCCTGACGCAGTTTATCTTCTATTATTAGGGGGGAGGGGGCAGCAGTGCATCCCGGGTTATCATGCCGAGTGCTATCGTCACATCTGCAACACAACAACACGTTGAGCTACAGCAAGGTCTCGAAGGAAGAAAGGTTAGGACTCAAACAAAAATTATTTGTGTTTATGGTCATATGATGTTACTTTGAACAATCCTTTACCAGGCTGCTGTACTTTCAAAATATCCAGAACAGTTTCCACAAATTCCCAGTCCAAAGGGACATGGGTGGAACATTTGAGGTGGTGTATTGAACATTGACTGGGCTAACCTGCCTCCATCCCCAAGCACGATGCTAGAATTATCAAGCTGTCCATGCACGAAAACAAGCGGTGAGACGTCAAGTACAGGGAAAGGATGATGCTCATGTCAACTGTATGGTGTGCCATGTACAGAATGATGTATGTGTGTTGACTGCAGAAACTCCCTTACTATAAAATATTTGTAATCTGATGAAGAACATTCAGATGACGTTTAGATGGAATGTAACCCAAAGGATTGGGGAAATACATGATTAAATAAAGTATTTTAATGTGTCGTGTTTTACTATTTATTGTGTCAAATTATTTAAACAATGAGTGAATGAGTTATGATTATGGCATGTTGGTGAATGACAGTGCGACAGTCCACATTCATCCACACATTCATCCACCCTCATATCCACACACACATCCACACATACATCCACATACGCATCTACACAAACACACATACATCCATCCACACGCAGACTCCACAAATACATCCACACACACATCCACACAAACACACATAAATTAATTCACACACATCCACCCACACACCCACACATACATCTATCCATACATACACACGAAAATCCATCCACGCACACATTCACACATACATCCATCTTCACAAACATCCATCCACCCACACATCCATACATACATCCACACTTACATCCACACAAACACACTCTCGTCCATCCACACATACATCCACACAAATACACACTCATCCATCAACACATACACACATTCATCCACACTTACATCCACACATACACACATCCATCCACACATACACACATCCATCCAAGATTCAAGAGAGTTTATTGTCATGTGTCCCTGATAGGCCAATGAACATCCACGCATGCATCCATCCACCCACACATCCACACATATATCCACACTTACATCCACACAAACATACACTCATCCATCCACACATACATCCACACAAATACACACATCCATCCACACATACATCCACACAAATACACACATCCATCCACACACATCCATCCACACAAATACACACATCCACCCACACACATCCATCCACACATACATCCATCCCGACACATCCACCCACACATCCACACACATCCATCCACACACTTCCATCCGCGCACATCCATCCACACACACAAACATCCACACACATCCATCCACAAACCTATCCACACACACACACACATCCATCCACACACATCCATCCACACACACACACACATCCATCCACACACATCCATCCACACACACACACACACACACACACACATCCACACACATCCATCCACACACATCTCTAAGTCTTTAACGGAAATATAGGCTCATTTTAATTTAAAATTAATAATTTTCGAGTAAACATCAGGATATTCGATTCTTGGTCAGGATGTGACATTTACATCAGCAATAAGACGTTTTACTCTTACAGGTCTGTCCCCCAGCATGACACTGCCCCTGTCCCACTATGGCATTGACCCCCTCTCTGCACTGGAAGTCAGTGGGGTTCAATAAACGGGGGAACCCACAAAATCTGTCCTGACCCTTTAATTAGACGTGTTCATGAGCCGGTATAACCCGGGACCTTTGCGGCAGTCTACTATGTTTTCCTATTAAAGCGACTGGAAGATGCCTTACAGATCTGTCCCCCAGGCTGGCACCGCCCCAGTCCCACTATGGCCGTGACCCCCACTCTGCACACTTGCAGTCAGTGGGGTTCAATATCCGGGGGAGCCCACAGGAACTGCTCTCACCCACTAATTAGGCTATTTCAGTAGCCGAACCCCTGCGGTTTTTTCAAAATACATACACGATTATATTCGTTATATTATTTTTATATAATTTCATTATAAATTATTATATATGATTACAGTCATATCAACATATATATATGCATACACACATATCATGAATATACATATATATATGTATATATGGGGAGCCTATATATACATATACATATACATATACATATACATATACATATATATATATATATATATATATATATATGTATATGTATATGTATATGTATATGTATATGTATATATATATATATATATATATATATATTCATGATATGTGTGTATGCATATATATGTTGATATGACTGTAATCATATATAATAATTTATAATGAAATTATATAAAAATAATATAACGAATATAATCGTATGTATTTTGAAAAAACCGCAGGGGTTCGGCTACTGAAATAGCCTAATTAGTGGGTGAGAGCAGTTCCTGTGGGCTCCCCCGGATATTGAACCCCACTGACTGCCAGTGTGCAGAGTGGGGGACACGGCCATGTGTGTGTGTGTGTATATCAAGCGCCATCTAGTGTTGAATGACCATATTACATCATGGGGAGCCTTATTCCGTGCTGCGATCTTGATTTTTCGATCCCATTTTCTAATTAGTTTATTTAATTAATGTGCAACTTTTGGCACTGACGAGTTAGTAATTCCTTCTCAATTATATTTTATTTAGACTGGCAAAATGTCATGAAGTTTCGAGACATGGGTCACGAAAGTTAAATTCTAGACACATTATCGAAGAGGCTAAATACGTGTGTCTCATGTTCGCCCCAACATGTGCTCACGGAGTCATTCCGCAATTAATCTGGTCATTCGGGATAAGATGGGAACCCAGAGAGCACGAAGGGAACAGACAAGTTACAGGTAGAAGGTGTAAATTCCAACGGGGGGTGGGGGAGGGGGGAATACACGAACATGTGCACAGGGAAACCAAATGGCGTCGTTTCTCCACAACAATTGTATAATATTCTGGAATAGCTTTTATAATTCGTGATCTTTCTCGAGATTTGATCTTATCTTGAAATACACCTTACTTGATACGAAGCATAGAGGGAGTACATCATCAAATCGACCGTTTCATCATTAAAACATTACAATCCTTGGTACAATCTTACAAGGATAGTTAGTGGATAGCGCACAGCATTCTTCATCTCGTCTCTGAATTTTCCCAGGGTCACTACTTAAATACACGTGTTGGTGCAGGTGCTGAGAAGCTGCAGCATCATTGATACGTGTTCTGTGATAAAACTCGGATCGGTTAGCGAGTAATAACGGAAATTTCATGTGATGCGTATATAAAACATGTGTTCAGCCCTCGTTCCCCACAATAATATAAAACTGCCTGTTATACTGAAAAGTAAAACGATGGATTTTCTTCGGTTCTGTACCTCCGTGTCCTTGCCTTTCTCTGCTTTGGTGGAGTCCCGAAGTCTCCTACGGACTCTGTTTGCAAATACAATACGCCTGACCGTCAGCACATTGAGAAACAAAACGAGAAGGAACGAGATACAAGGGGTTAAAGTAAAGTGAAACTTCTCAAATACAACCCACATAAAAGAAGTCAAATAGTTTTCAGAAGGCCAACAATACCAGGGAATACTATCGATTATTTGTCCAGGTTCGTAGGCAAAATACCAGGGAACATTCTGTAAACAACCGAGTGCACTCACTATTCCAATAACTACAGCTGCTGTTTTCTCGGTGCAATATTTTGTTTTCAGCTTCTCACAACAAATGGTTACAAACCGATCGAAGGTGAAAGCGACCGTTAGCCAGACAGAAATCGAATTAGATGCAAACCCGCAAAAGGCAACGAAACTGCAGATTGCTGTAATGGGCAGAAAAGAACTGTGGACATGAAACAGGCGAGTCCATTTCAACAACGGCTCCGATATGACGACCGAGAGATCGGCAGCTGCCATTCCCACTAGGTAGCGAGTGATGCACTTGGAGAGACCGCACCTCCCTCGAGACAGAATCACAATCGCCACCAAGTTAACTGTGAATAAAGTATAAACATGAACAGATATTTTACCCCAGAAAGCTACAAAGCAAATAATAGTTTGACCAATACAGAGGAACAATTTTCAGTTAAATTGCTGAAATGAAAGCAATGGTTTGTTTACTTCGGTTACCATTTCGTGAAAAGATGTAGTTTTAATACGTCAACTATAATTTATACTTTGTTATTTATATTTACATAAACATTTTCAATAGCGAGAGAGCATCCGCACTGAGTAACAAAACAATCCGGAGTCTGGATTGAGTGAGCGTTGGACCCAATGTAAGGACACATGGCCAAGGGAGAAGTGAAATGTTGAATCCAGCCGTTAATTTCATAGTGTTGCCCTCAGATTGACAGGAAGCTGACTGAAGGGGCAGGGTCACTCACATGCTGCAACTGAATGGGGGAAAGAACGCGAGATCTACCGAAGGTATCTCGAATTTTCACTCCCATTCCATCCACAATTATTTGAGAGTGTATTCTGCCCTTCAGACACATGTTCACTAAACTTCTCCTCTGAGGGTTGTTCTGTTTATCTGATTGTTTCTGAGTGAGTCTTGGTCTCTTTAAAAGATTTTTCTACTTTGTGGAGAATGCAATGAATTAATGGTAGTCAGTTCGAGATGGTTGGAGTTTAGGAGCAAGCAGGTCGTATTGCAGTAGTACAGGGCCACGGTGAGACCGCAACATTGTGTGCAATTTTGATCTACAGGAACGACATTATTGCTACTGAGGGAGTGCAGCGTAGGTTCCTAGTATGGCGGGATTGACGTATGATGAAACAATGGGTTGCCTGGGCTTGTGTACGCTGAAATTTAGGACGAGAGGGATTCTTATATAAACATCTAAAATTCTTAGAGGATTGGGAATGTTCCCGATGTTGGGGAGGTTCAGTACCAGGTGTCACGGTTTAAGAATAAGGGGCAGGCAATTTAGGACTGAGATGAGGAATTAAAATCACACAGAGAGTTGTGAATATATGGCATTCTCAGCCACAGAAGGCAGTGGAGGCCAATTCATTGGATGTTTTCAAGAGAGAGTCAGATTTAGCTCTTAGGGCTACTTTACGGGAATCAACGGATATCGGGTAAAACCCGGAACAGGAAATACTCGGACTTTGGATGATCAACCATGATCATATTGAATGGCAGTGCTGGCTCGTAGGGTCGAATGGCCTACTCCTGCACCTATTTTCTATGATTCTATGTGCCTATTTAAAACTATAATTATTTCGCAAAGTGATTGCATTATGCCTCTTTAAATGTAGTGAAGTTGATTGTGGTGCGGCAACATTCACATACAGTGCATTCTGAAAGTATTCAGACCCCTTCACCTTTTCCACATTTTGTTACGTTACAGCCGTATTCTTAAAATTGATTACATTCATGTATTTATCACCAATCTACACACAATATTCCAGAATTAAAAAAGTGATATTTTAAAATGTTTGAAGTAATTAAAAATAAATAACTGAAATATCACATTTACATAAGTATTCAGAACCTTTGCTCAGTACATTGTTGAGGCACCTATGGCAGCGATTACAGCTTCAAGTCTTCTTGGGTATGACGCTACAAGCTTGGCACACCTGTATTCGGGTAATTTATCCCATTCTTCCCTGCAGATCCTCTCATCTCTGTCAGGATGGATGGGGAGCGTCGATGCAGAGCTATTTTAAGGCCCCTCCAGAGATGCGCGATCGGTTTCAAGTCCGGGCTCTGGCTGGACCACGCAAGGACATTCACAGACTTGTCACGAAGCCACTCTTGCGTTGTCTTAGCTGTGTGCTTAAAGGGCTTTCTCACGGTGCGACTTGACCCAAGACCTAACAAGAGTTTGACATCGTGGGAACATCCTGCGATAACAGTACGGCATTCGTGGACCACCGAGGACCTCCGTGGCGCTATCGTGTAACTTTGTAAGGTCGGGAGAAAATTCAAACATTTTTGAATTTCTCCAAGAGTGACTTGAGCACTTTTTGGTGAGCGTTGCAACATTGTATGAAGCAGATGCCAGTGCGATACCCGTGCATTATCCGTAATGACTCTTGCGGGTACCGTGGGAACTCCTGCGAACGGTAAACCCGGAAGCTTGACAGAGGGGACATAAGGTGAGTTTTTAATAGGTATTAAAGGGGGCTTGGGGTGTGGAGGAAGGGAGGGGGGCGGGGAGGTGGTGCTCAGGGTGATGACAATGCTCTCTGGTGTGCGGGAAGAAGGGTCTCGAAAAGCAACTAGCCGCTTTGCTCTTAAGACAATTTGCTTCGATTTGAATCTCCCCGCAGTACAAGGAAGTAGAGGCAAGGTTGCGCCGTGTGTTGGAAGGAACTGCAGATGCTGCTTTAACCCGAAGAGAGACACAAAAAAAACTGGAGCACTTCATCGGGTCAAGTAGCATCTCTGGAGAGAATGTATAGGTGACGTTTCGGCTCGAGAGATTCGGGTCTGAAGAAGGGTCTCCCAACCCGAAACGTCACCTATTCATTCTCTCCAGAGATTCTGCTTGACCCGATGAAGTGCTCCAGTTTTTTTGTGTCTATCTTCGGGTTAAAGCAGCATCTGCAGTTCCTTCCAACACACGGCGCAACCTTGCCTCTACTTCCTTGTACTGCGGGGAGATTCAAATCGAAGCAAATTGTCTTAAGAGCAAAGCGGCGAGTTGCTTTTCGAGACCCTTCTTCCCGCACCCCAGAGAGCATTGTAATCAACCCGAGCACCCCCCCCCTCCCTTCCTCCACACCCCAAGCCCCCTTTAATACCTATTAAAAACTCACCTTATGTCCCCTCTGTCAAGCTTCCGGGTTTACCGTTCGCAGGAGTTCCCACGGTACCCGCAAGAGTCATTACGGATAATGCACGGGTATCGCACTGGCATCTGCTTCATACAATGTTGCAACGCTCACCAAAAAGTGCTCAAGTCACTCTTGGAGAAATTCAAAAATGTTTGAATTTTCTCCCGACCTTACAAAGTTACACGATAGCGCCACGGAGGTCCTCGGTGGTCCACGAATGCCGTACTGTTATCGCAGGAGGTTCCCAGATGTTAAACTCTTGTTAAGTCTTGGGTCAGGTCGCATTAGAGTCGTTATCCTGTTGGAAGGTAAACCCCCGCCCCAGTCTGAGGTCCTCAAATCTCTGGAGCAAGTTTCCATCAAGGATCTCTCAGTACTTTGCTCCGTTCATCTCTACCTCGATCCTGACTAGTCTTCCAGTTCGTGCCGCTGAAAAATATCACCACAAATCGATGCTGCTTCCATAATGCTTCACCGTAGGTATGGTATTAGCCAGGTGAAGAGCGGTGCCTGGTTTCCTCCAGAGGCGACGCTTGGCATTCAGGCCAATTAGGTCAATCTGGGTTTTATCAGACCAGATAATCTTCTTGGGTGCCTTTTTTCAAACTCCAAGCGGGCTGTCATGTGCCTTTTACTGAGGAGTGGCTTCCGTCTGGGTACTGTACCATATCGTACTCATTGGTGGAGTGCTGCAGACATCGTTGTCCTGCTGAACGTTTATCCCATCTCCATAGAGGAACTCTGGAGCTCTGTCAGAGTGACCATCAGGTTATTAGTCACCTCCCTGACCAAGGTCCTTTGCTCCCGATTTCTCATTTTGGGCGGGAGGCCAGCTCTATGATGAGTCCTGATGGTTTCAAACTTCTTCCCTTTAAGAATGACGGAGGCCACTGTGCTCATCGGGACCTGCAATGCTGGAGAAATTGTTTTATACCATCCCCAGATCTGTGTCTCGATACAATCATGTGTCGGATGTCTACGAACAATTCCTTCGTCTTCATGGCTTGATTTTTGCTGTGACATGCACTGTCAACTGTGGGACCGTATGTAGGCAAATCATGCACAGTCAATTTAATTTACCACTGGCGGACTCGAATCAAGTTGTAGATACGTATCAAGGTTAATCAGTGGAAACAGGATGAATCTAAGCTCAATTTTGAGTGCCACAGCAAAGGGTCTGAATACTTATGTAAATGTGATATTTCAGTAGTTTCTGTTTTGCAAAAATTTCAAAACATCTGTTTTCGCTTCTGCATTCTGGGGTATAGTGTTTTGACTGATGATTGAAAAATGGATTTAATCCATTTTAAAATAAGGCTGCAACGTAACAAAATGTGGAAAAAGGTACGGAGTGTAAATACTTTCTGAATGCACTGTAACAAGGAGAGTGCGTCACCGATACTAATTTAAATCTCAAAATAAACAGGTCTTCTAATTCCAACAAGTGGAATACAAACCGAATTGTTAACAAAATATATTTTGTACATTAAATATTGTACTATTTTACCCATCATTAAACATTATGCTCACTGTGTAACTGCAGCTAATGCACCTTCATGAGTGTGGATTAATTTGTGGAAGGGTCCCGATCCGAAACGTCGCCTATCCATGTTCTCCAGAGTTGTTCACTGAACCGTTGAGTTACTCCAGCGCATGTTGTCCTTTTGTTCAAACCAGGATCTGCAGTTCATTGTAACTATACGTTGGTGTGCAAACTTCTGGAGTGCGTCAAATTGCCACAATAAAATTTTCACCACAGCACAGTTATGCGATTAGTATTCGCCATAGATGGTAAAGATTAAACTAAGAATGTAGGTGGCATGATTAGTTATCGGATGGTCGTGTGGTACACAGTGATAACGGCTTCGGAAATCGATGGTAATTAAATTAACACATTTTTGTTACTACAGGTACTTACTTCAGAGCACAATGCAGCAGAACGGAGAGTAATTTGGGTACAATACATATTCCCCTTCAAGCAACAAGATAAGCAGACATAGTGGAGAAGAAGGCACGCTTCTGTTCCGTTATTGGTGCAACGAGAACAAGAGTTGGCACATCAGGGTCCGAGCTACAAGAAGTTCCTGAAAATGTACCTGGAATGTCGTATGCAATTCTGGTCGTATACAAAAATAACTATACGACCAAATTAGCCAAGATATAGAAAATATTGCTCTATTAGAAAATACAGATGACAAGAGACTTCTACACATTATTAGTTAGGATAAAACAGCTGCGGACGTTGTAAATACATCGGCATTCAATCATTAAGCTGTCGGAACTCAACAGGCGGCTGCGGAAAATCATCCTTTTTCCGGGAGTCTTCAAGATTTTCACCAGAAACTTACAAGGTTGTTGCGACTTACCAGGTAATCCAATGCATGAGAGAACTGGGTAATAAATAGCCTCCACCTGATGTATAACTGGATACCCCATCTCGATGTGAGGCAGTTATTTCTGTTGCTCCAGAACCACAGGAGTGATCGGCGATTTAAGACCATACATAAGAAACAAACCTAGTTTATACTAAATGTTAACTCTCCAGTGACACTGTACAACGTTAATTAATGTATTTAGTGCCAGTCTCTTGAACAAACAAATTACGTTAACATTAACACTATCTTACACACAAAAGGGACACATTTGTTGTTTACAGTCACCAAGCCTGTACGTCTTTGGAATGTGTGAGGAAACCGAAGATCTCGGAGAAAACCCACGCGGTCACCGGGACATACTCAATACAAACTCAATATAGACAGAACCCGTAGTCAGTATCGAACGCGGGTTTCCAGCGCTGCATTTGCTGCCAGGCAGCAACTCAACCGCTGCGCCACCGTAAGATGTATATAATCACGAGAGGACCAGATCACCGAGGCGCACAGAGTCTCTTCCTCAGGGTAGAGGATTCGAGAACCAGAGGTGGTGGGGGAAACATTTGATAGAAATCTGAGCGATATTCTTTTCCGCACAAACAGTGGTGAGTGTATGGTGAAATGAGCTGATAATTGAGGCAGGGACTATTACAATGTTTAAAAAAACAATTAGACAGGTACATGAATGGGACAGGTGTGGATGGATATGGGCCAACGCAGGCAGGTGGGATTCGTGTAGATGGGACCTGTTGGTCAGTGTGAGCAAGTGGGGACAAGGGGCCTGTCTTCATTCTGTATAACTCTAAGATTCCAGTTTAATATTTTAAATAATGAAGCTTTGCACTCTGTTAAATCAATTTAAATACAAACAAATGTCCATGGAGAAAAAAAAATGCAAACGCAAATTAGAAAGGCGAATTACATGTCTCGGACTTTTACTGTAAGAAGTTTAGAGATGGGAAGTGCGGTTACAATTGTACAGGGTACCAGTGAGACCACACCTGCAGCATCATGCACACATTTGGTCCCTTTTTGTAAAGAAGGAATACGCCTATCATATACAAAAAGATTCGCTTCCCTAATTCCGGGGATGAGAGTGTTGCCATGTTTTGTGAGTAAAAGTAATTAGTTCTGTACACTTTGGAGTTTAGAAGAATGTGGGTTGAAGTGTTTGGAACATATACGGTCCTTAAGAGACTGGACAGGGGAAATGTTGACCTAAAATAAAACTGCTGAAGAAACTTGATTTGTCACACAAACAATCTTGGGCGTTGGTGGAGTACATGGAGGAGGGAATGGTCTCTGTTTGGGTCAGGACCTTGCATTAGGTAGATGTAGAGATGTTTTCATCAATGGGAGAATCTGAATATAGGAACATAGTTGTCGGATAATGGATAGACATATAAAAGGTGCGTCGTAACATCCTTTAGAGTGAAGGAGATCTCCGAAATTCCCTGATCTGAATATGTTGTAGGCTTGAACATGAAAAATTTATCAAGGACGTTTTTTTAATTGAAAATTCCATGCATTGAAGTCAATGGGGAACTGGCACAAAACAGGAGAGTTGCAGAATACAACGGTGGACGCTGCACCAAGGGTCTGTCAGAAGGAACCAGTGGCCTGACCTTATACGCAATCAAGGTTGGCTGGGGAAGGCATCATCGGGGCATGAAACGTGAAGATGGCCGAGCAAGGTGAGTGGCGCCGGATCGCAGGTCGACGATATGGAGGCGGCAGCTTCGACAGGTCCTGATGGCCAACAGAAGTTGTTGTTTGATAATGGCGCCAAAAACCCTTACATATGGACTCAATGTGTCTATGTATTTTGTAATTATGCATGGCAATAATCTCACTCATATGTATGCAAAAAAAATAACTTCACTGTTCCTTATTTTATTTGATAAAAATAAAGGATCCATTGAACCATTGATTGCCATTAACTGTATATTCTCCGCTTACTTTCAACTTCCCAAATGATGGTGGGGGTTTTGTGATTGATCGTTAGGTATCTCAGGCCCAAATTTATGTTCTACCATTTCTGATCCTCCCTCAGAGAATCAGCGCACAATCAGGGAGAACCAGAAGGCAGGACACACACTGGAAGTAGCAGGATTACATTCCATTGCCATTGTCATTGCTCTAACTAATTTACCAACGAATCACCATCACCCTGTTACAAATAACCCTCCTCACTGTGAGCAGAGCCACACGTTTTTGTCACCTGCAGTCTATATCCAGTGTGCTCCTTGATTAGCAAATTAAATGAGCAGGTGCGTGTAGGAGTGTGAATACACTAGCATCTCCTTGAGAACTAATTGGCTCGGAGTCGTGGGCAGTGTCGAGAGAGGACTGGGAACCAAACTCGCTATCAACTTGCACCAAGTTGTTTAGAACGTATCTAGAAGCTGGGGGAAGTTTCCCACGAGAGCGGCAGGCAGCCGAGAAATGATTCAATTTCTTGCAGAAATTGCAGGATTTCCCAAAAGCCGGGCACTGTGACTGCATCGAATGCACATAATTGCAATTAGGGCATTTTTCAACGCCTTGGGCGCCGGGGACGTACATGGCCCACGCCATGGGTCTGGTGTTGCCTACGTTGGGACGACGTCTGTTGAGACCAGTTAAATTGATCGATTTATTATCAGACCCCCGCTGTTCGAGCAGCGGGTCAACGACTTCAGCCAACCTGCATGCGTGCATTGCTTCGGTTAGAGTAAGGTCTGGCTTCCTTAATAGCTCCGATCGTAATTTCTGATCGAGCATCCCTGTCACTAGAATGTAGTATGTCATCTAGTAAGCTGGTCAGTCATACTTTCAAAACGGCACCTCTGGGCGAGGTAGCGCAGATCAGCAATAAAACATTCCACAGGCTCATCATGCAGCTGCTTCCTCGTGAAAAACTTTGATCTCCCTGAAATGCGGTTAGTGGGCAGGTCACAAAGCTCAGCGAATTTTCGCAACAGACATACCGGGTCGGTGGCAGACTCCGCAGGTACCTGGACCTGATCGTGTTCATCCGGGACCGCGGGACTGCAGGTGAAGGCTTGAGCTCTCCTCATGGCATCAGGACCGGCAAGATTTAGAAGAAGGGAAGCTTTGACGGCATCGGGATCGTTGCGATGAGCAATGTTCATGTAGTGGGTAAAATCCATCTCAAATGTCGCCCAGCGCTCCGATATGTCCGCATCAAAGACCAGGGGCGCGGGTTTGCGGCATGAGGATGCCATGGTTAAACAAGGATGAGAAAACTCCGATAAAGAAACAAACTCAAGAAATAAAACCCGATAAACAGAAGGCGCGAGGTTTAACTTGCTGACACCATGTAAAGTAGTGAAACTGACACAGTTGCAACTTTATTTAACTCTTTAATAAACACACAGGTTAAACATGATCCAGCACTAACTGCACGCAGTCTGTCACCGTGCTGGAGAGAGAGAGAGATAGGGAGGGAGAGTGTTATTATACTTGATAACTAAGGCGTGGTTAGTGGTACTGAGGTAGCTACATTATTGGTTGCATGCATAAACCATCTACATCCTTCCCCTTGGAAATCAAAATAGAAATAGCCCCATGGCAGTGTGATTACATAAAATATACGAATCTAAACAAAGTCACCATAACGAACAGGCGGCTTAACCATGCGACCCGAACGCGTACGTACAGCACCACCCCCCCCCCATCTGAAAGAAGAGAAGGCGCAACAGAAGCAGGCGAGGGGGTGAAAGCAGGAGGAGACGCAGCCGGAGCAGGAATTAAAGCAGTAGGAGACGCAGCCGGAGCAGGAGATGCAGGGCGAACACGCCGGAGGTGTGGCAAATCGGCCAAAACCCGGCGGCAACGGTGGAGGAGAACGCAGCAAGTGAGGGGCCTGGGGCATGCAGGGATCAGCAGGAAAGCCGGCAGGGGCAGGCCGGGACCGCAGAGGTGGAGCATAAGGAACCGCATGTGGAGGCTTCGGCTCGTTCACAGCCAACAGGTTTTGCCGGCTTCGAGGATAGACAGTCCCTTCATAGTCCACCAGGTAAGAACGAGGTGAATCAGCCACACCAACCACGGTCCTGAGACGGGAATAGCCGGTGCTAGTTTGCATCCGAACGACTTGCCAGGGCAGTAGGGACGTCAGCGGTTGGCAGGACCTGTCGTGGGAACGCCGTTGAACCTCTTGCTTCTGTTCAATCCGCTGCTGGACAGCGGCAGGCTCGAATACTTTGGGTAGCAGGGTCTGTTGAGCGATCGGCATAGGTGGTCTGGTTGTCCTCGACATCAGACGCGGGGCAGGGGAACCCATGGTCGGGTCACGGGAGATATTACGGAGGTTAAGTAAGCCCAGGTAGAAGTCGGAGTTAGACAGGCCGGACTGCTCAAGCAGACCCTTAGCACTCCGCACAGCTCGCTCGGCAAGGCCGTTGCTTTGTGGATACTCCGGGTTGCTAGTGTAGTGATGAAAGTTCCACTTGGCAGCGAAAGATTTGAATTCGGCGCTGGTTAATTGTCGGCCGTTGTCGGTCTGCAAGCGGACAGGGGCACCGAAGGTGGCGAAGTGCCTGCGCAGTCAGCTGATGACCATCTCGGAGGTGATTGAACGAAGTAGGTCCACCTTAAACCAGTTGGAGTAAGAGTCAACCAGGACAAGAAACTGCTTGCCCCGCCATTCGAATATGTCGGCAGCCAGCGATGTCCAGGGCATGGCAGGCGCCGGCTGCTGCAAAAGGGGCTGTCGCTGCTGGTGCGAGGCGAGGTTGTTGCAGGTGGAGCAGGAGAAAGCTAAAAGAAGATATGAGGTTGCTTTGGCAAGTAAGGTGAAAGTAAATCCAAAGGGTTTCTACAGCTATATTAATGGAAAAAGGAAAACGAGGGATAAAATTGGTCCATTAGAGAGACAGAGAGGACAGCTATCTGCAGAGACAAAAGAGATGGGGGAGCTATTGAACAATTTATTTTCTTCGGTATTCACCGAGGAGAAGGATATTGAATTGTGTGAGGTAAGGCAACAAGTAGAGTAGCTATGGACACTATGAAATTCAAAGAAAAATAATTACTGACACTTTTGAAAAATATAAAAGTGGATAAGTCCCCAGGTCCTGACAGGATATTCCCTAGGACATTGAGGGAAGTTAGTGTAGAAATAGCCGGGGCTATGACAGAAATATTTCAAATGTCATTAGAAACGGTAATAGTCCCCGAGAATTGGCGTACTGCGCATGTTGTTCCATTGTTTAAAAAGGGTTCTAAGAATAAACCTAGCAATTATAGACCTGTTAGTTTGACACCAGTGGTGGGAAAGTTAATGGAAAAGATACTTAGAGATAATATATATAAGCATCTGGATAAACAGGGTCTGATTAGGAACAGTCACCATGGATTTGTGCCTGGAAGGTGATGTTTGACTAATCTTCTTGAATTTTTTGAAGAGGTTACTAGGGATATTAATGAGGGTAAAGAAGTGGATGTTGGCTAAATGGACTTTAGTAAGGCCTTTGTCAATGTTCCTCGTGGAAGGTTGGTAAAGAAAGTTCAATTGTTGGGTATAAATGCAGGAGAAGCAAGATGGAGCAACAGTGGCTGAATTGGAGACGTCAGGGAGTAATGGTGTTCAAGAAGGAACTGCAGATGCTGGAAGATCGAAGGTACACAAAAATGCTGGAGAAACTCAGCGGGTGCAGCAGCATCTATGGAGCGAAGGAAATAGGCGACGTTTCGGGCCGAAACCCTTCTTCAGACTGATCCACAATGGTGGATGGCTGTTTGTCAGGTTGGAGGCAGGTGACCAGTGGGGTGCCTCAGGGATCTGTGTTGGGTCCACTGTTGTTTGTCATGTACATCAATGATCTGGATGAAGGAGTGGTATATTGGATTAGTAAGTATGCAGATGATACTAAGATAGGTGGTGTTGTGGATAGTGAAGTAGATGTCCAAAGTCTACAGAGAGATTTAGGCCATTTGGAAGAATAGGCTGAAAGATGGCAGATGGAGTTTAACGTTGATAAGTGTGAGGTGCTACATCTTGGCAGGACAAATCAAAATAGGACGTACATGGTAAATGGTAGCGAATTGAGGAATGCAGGTGAACAGAGGGATCTAGGAATAATTGTGCATAGAGTCCTGAGGTGGAATCTCATGTAGATAGTGTGGTAAAGAAAGCTTTTGGAATGCTAGCCTTTATAAATCAGAGCATTGAGTATATAAGTTGGGATGTAATGTTAAAATTGTACAAGGCATTGGTGAGACCAATTCTGGAGTATGGTGTGCAATTTTGATCGCCCAATTATAGGAAGGGTGTCAACAAAATAGAGAGAGTGCAGAGGAGATTTACTAGAATGTTGCCTGGGTTTCAGCCCTTAAGTTACAGAGAAAGGTTGAATAAGTTAGGTCTTTATTCTCTGGAGCGCAGAAGGTTAAGGGGGGACTTGATAGAGTTCTTTAAAATGACGAAAGGGATAGACAGAGTTGACGTGGACAAGCATTTACAATTGAGAGTAGGGAAGATTCAAACAAGAGGACATGAATTCAGAATTAAGGGACAGAAGTTTAGGGGTAACATGAGGGAGGACTTCTATACTCAGAGAGTGGTAGCTGTGTGGAATGAGCTTCCAGTGGAAGTGGTGGAGGCAGGTTCGATTTTATAATTTTAAAATGAATTGGATAGGTATATGGATATGAAAGGAATGGAGGTTTATGGTCTGAGTGCAGGTAGATGGGACTAGGGGAACATAATTGTTCGGCACGGACTTGTAGGGCCGAGTTGGCCTGTTTCCGTGCTGTAATTGTTATATGGTTATATGGTTATATGACACGCTAGAGGAAGGAAACATGTTCCCGATGTTGGGGGAATCCAGAATCAGGGGCCACATTTTAAGAATAAGGGTAAGCCATTTAGAACGGAGACGAGGAAAAACTTTTTCTCACAGAGCGTTGTGAGTCTGTGGAATTCTCTGGCTCAGAGGGCGGTGGAGGCCGGTTCTCTGGACGCTTTCAAGTGAGAGCTAGATAGCGCTCTTAAAGATAGCGGAGTCAGGGGATATGGGGAGAAGGCAGGAACAGGGTACTGATGAGGGATAATCAGCCGTGATCACATTGAATGGCGGTACTGGCTCGAAGACAGAATGGCCTCTACTCCTGCACCTGTTGTCTCTTGTCTATTCCTTGATTCCGTTAGCCCAAAGAGCTAAATCTAACTATCTCTGTTTCCCCAACGCGCGTTTGTGTGGGTGGGGGGGGGGGGGGTCTTGCGGCATCACACTCACATTAACAACCCCCCAAACACACAGATGGGGGGAAGGGGGAGAGAGGGAGACGCGGTAGGGAGAGGGGAAGGAGGGTAGAGGGGAGGAGGAAACGGGAGAGATTTGGGAAGGAGAGGAAAGCGGAGTAGGGGGAGAGAGATGGGATGGGAAAGGGGAGGGGAGTGGGGAGTGGGAGGAGAGCAAGGAGAGAAGGAAGGGGGGGGTGATGAGAGGGGTAGAGGGGTGGGAGAGGGGAAGCGGGGAATGGTGCAAGAGAGAAGGGAAGGGGGTGGGGGATGGGGTTGAGGAGGGGGGAGAAAGGAATAGGAGGGGAAGAGGGAAAAGAGGTGGGGAGAGAGGGGGGATGGGAGAGGGAGGGTGGGGTGAGGGTGGGGATGAGAGAGGGGTGGGCAAGGGGAGATAGGGAGGAGGGGGACGACGGAGGGGAAGAAGAGGGAGAGGGGGAAGGGGAGAGAGGGGGAAGAGTGGGGAGGGAGTCGGAGAGTGGTAGGAGGCGGGGGAAGAATGGGCTGGGAGAGGGAGAGGGGTAGGAGGGAGAGAGGGGAAATAGTGGTGAGGGAAGGGGGAGGATAAGAATGCGGAAGAAGGACAGAGGGGTAGGGGGTGGTGAAAGTGGAAGGGATGGTTAGGGGGAGAGGTAGGGGGAGAGAGCGGTGCGTGTTGGCGTGGGAGGGGAGGAGGGATAGGAGTGAGGAGAGAGGGAGGGGATAGAGAGGGGGTAAGGGTGGAGGAGAGATGTGTGCGGGAGGGGTGAGAGAGGGTGGGGGGGTGAAAGAGGGTGAGGGAGGGGTAAAGAGGGGGGAGTGGGAGGGAGGAGAGAGGGAGGGGAGGGAGGAATGAGAGGGGGAATAGTGTGGAGGGAGGGGGGGCGGATAGAGGGGAAAAGTGGGGATGGAGAGGGAAAGGAGGGGGGGGAGAGGGGTGGGGGAGGGAGATGGGGCGTCGTGGGGAAAGGGGGGTGGGAGGAGATGTGGAAGAATGGGGAGGGAGGGGTGAGGTGTAGGGGGGCGTGGTGGATGTGGGAGAGAGGGAGTGAAAGAGGGCCAGAAGGGTAGGGGAAAGGGGGGGGGGAGAGGAGCGAGGGGGGAGGGAGGGAGAGAGAGAGGCGTGGGTCAGGGAGAGGGGTGGTTGAGGGGGTGAGAAGGGGAAGAGTGTTGGGGAAGGGGTGAGGAATATTTTGCAGGGACGGTGGGGTGGGGGATGAGGAGAAAGAGAGGGGAGAGAGAGTGGGGCGGGGGAGGGGGGAGAGAGGATGAAGTGTGGGGAGGGAGGAAAGGGTAGAGGGGTGGTGGAAGAGGGACAGAGGGGTGGGGGAAGAGGTGGTAGGCGAGGTGGGGGGAGAGGCCGAGGGAGAGGTGAGGGAGGGGGAGATATAGGAGTGGGGACGGAGAGGGGTTCTTAAGGGGTAGGGGAGTGGAAGTGGGTA
>NC_045991.1:23264567-23310923 GCF_010909765.2 Amblyraja radiata
TGTGTTGTACTTACAGCTGCAAGAACGTGTAGCAATCAATAAAGGGCTATAGGCCTATTGCGAGTTATGTTCAGGGCCATATCTATCCATGCGCTGTATACTTGTATTTATACATGCATTTTAAATATGTATGTCATGTTTTATACTTTGGCAATATAACAATGTTTTTATCATGCCAATAAAGTTATTCAATTGAATTGAATTGAGAGAGAGAGAGAACGAAACGTGAACAGAAAAAGAGATGCAGACCATCAGGCCCTGGGGATTTACGAGTGGTCAAACAAGATCGGAATATTTTGTGTCTAATAATAATTGCTCAGATGTGTACACAAAGTATCAATATTTTATAATTGCAAGAAATAAATTGCGTGTTTTATGTCACAATGAATCAATGTCACTGCTACTCCATATTGACTTCTCACCACACGTGCCCCATACCTGGTCGGTCGAGGGAGTCGAACATAATTTAACGTGTTTAATGCACCTGCTGTGCCCTCACCTGCTGAATTGTTTGTTCTAAGCTGCTGATAAACCATTGACCTGAGGTCAGTCATGGCTTTGAAAACGTGCCCTTGTTTTTAATGTTCAATCATCCCGGGGGAGATGGACGTGGCTTTGTTGTTTTTTTCAGATTTTATCTGCTCGATTATTTTGAGGCAATGTATTGATTTAAGGTGAACCGTCGATATGAAATACTCTGTGACAGTTTATGAAGACAGTATATGCCCTATTGCCCCCGGGCTTCATCATTATCTATATGATTTGCAAATTGAGCCTGAATGTCTAAGTTAGTCCGGAATGGTTCCTAGTTCTGAGACACTCTTTGTCGAGGGGCATTATTGTCGGAGATGAGTGAGAGGTGGAGTTATATTTTTCAGGCGCTTCGTTGTGAGTCAAAAATGTTCCTTCAAGTAGTCGTTTGAATCCGTCTGGTCATTCTTTGTTTTAGTGGAACAACGTGGTGGTGAAGTTGGTGATGTTGTGGTAATGGGGCGGTGATGGTGCGCTAATGGGGCGGTGATGTTGGTGATGGTGGGGTAATGGAGGCGGTGATGTTGGTGATGGTGGGGTAATGGGGCGGTGATGTTGGTGACGTTGTGGGAATGGGGCGGTGATGTTGGTGATGGTGTGGGAATGGGGCGGTGATGTTGGTGATGGTGTGGGAATGGGGCGGTGATGTTGGTGACGTTGTGGTAATGGGGGCGGTGATGTTGGTGATGGTGTGGGAATGGGGCGGTGATGTTGGTGATGTTGTGGTAATGGGGCGGTGATGTTGGTGATGGTGTGGTAATGGGGCGGTGATGGTGGGGTAATGGGGGTGGTGATGTTGGTGATGTTGTGGGAATGGGGCGGTGATGTTGGTGATGGTGTGGTAATGGGGCGGTGATGTTGGTGATGGTGTGGGAATGGGGCGGTGATGGTGTGGTAATGGGGCGGTGATGGTGGGGTAATGGGGGTGGTGATGTTGGTGATGTTGTGGTAATGGGGGCGTTGATGTTGGTGATGGTGCGGTAATGGGGCGGTGATGTCGGTTATGGTGTGGTAATGGGGGCGGTGATGTCGGTTATGGTGTGGTAAGACATTTTACACTTTGTACTGGAGTACAATCATAGCAACAGGATTTGAGTTTTGGAGCAGGGAGGTTCTCCTGCAGTTGTACAGGGTCTGGGTGAGACCACACATGGAGTATTGCGTACAGTTTTGGTCACCTAATCTGAGGAAAGCCATTCTTGTACAGAGAAGTGTCACCAGATTGATTCCTGGGATGGATAGGCTCAGCTTGTACACGCTAGAATTTAGAAGATTGAGGGGGGATCAATAACAAGGGGTCACACAGTTTAAGGTTAATGGGGATATCTTTCAGGACAGAGATGAAAAACAAAAAATGTTCACACACAGAGAGTGGTGAATCTGTGGAATTATTTGGCACAGAAGGTAGTTGATGCCAGTTCATTGGCTATATTTAAGAGAGAGTTAGATGTGGCCCTTGTGACTAAGGGATCAGGGGGTATGGACATAAGGCAGGTACAGGATACTGAGTTGGATGTTCAGCCGTGATGATATTGAATGGCGGTGCAGGCTCGAAGGGCTGAATGACCTCTACCCCTGCACCTATTGTCTATGTTTCTAATGGGCGCGGTGATTTTGGTGATAGTGTGGCAATGGGGGTTCTCGTGGGAGGGTGTGGGTCCAGAAACTGCCGGAGTTTCGGGGGTCAGGTGGGTGGAGCTTCGTTGCGGAATCGGAGGTCACCAGGGTCACAAGAGTCATCTGTGGCTCGAGTCACTGAGGATCCTCGGTGTTAAGATAGGCTACTCCTGCGAAATGTAATGGGCTGACGTGTAATACGCTACGGAGGGGATCCTGGGCATTTCCGCCGCCCATTTTAGTAACCGGAGCCTACCTGACCCGACCCGACTGGCAGTGTAATCAACGTTGCGGGGCAACAGTTTGTGTGTGTTATATAGGGTTAGATTCATAATTCTGTCAGTTCATACTTCTGTTCATTCTTGTCAAGAATAAAATTTGACTCTGGTAATTGTCTTTTTTAATATTTTTTAAATCATTTCTTTTTAAATGGCTCACAACCAGTGTTTCGGTTGATTTTATAGTAACCGGAACCTACCGGACCCGACCCGACTCGCAGGGTATTTAACATTGCGGGGCAACAGTTTTTGTGTGTGATATAGAGTTAGATTCATAATTCTGTTAGTTCATACTTCAGTTAATTCTTGTTAAAGAATAAAATGTTTATCAACACACAGACATGAATGTGATATAAATGTATATAATCATATAACACACACAATTATATTATCTTCTGATTTTTATATCCAATGATGAACTTTATTTCAGACTAGACAAGGGACATGAAATAAGAAACATTGTAAACATCCCCGCAACTTCACACACACACTCGGCCCTATCCCATCCTTCAATTCCCCCCCCCAACTCGACACTCCCTCCGCTTCCCCCACACTGAAAATGCCTCCCCCCCTATGCTTCTCTCCCCGCTGCCCCGGGCCACGCACCCCCTCCCCCCAGGCCGCTCACCCCGCACTCCCCGTTGCCCCGGGCCGCACACCCCCTCTCCCCGGCACAAAATGGCGCAGGCTGGTTGCTAAAATGGCTCCTATAATCACCCATGAATCAGCCCATGACCGTACTACGCGTTTGCGTGAGAGTAAGCCATCTTGCTCTGCTTTAGGGTCTTTGGTCACCAGTGTCACAAGAGTCATCTGTGGACCAGGTCACTGGGGATCCTCAGTGTGGTGGGGAGAGAGGGGGGGGGGGGGGGGGGGGAGGGTGAGCAGATGAGATGGAGAGGGAACGGATTCCTAAACACCGCGACGCTGAGTGCATTTTACTATCAGAGAAAAGGGCGATTTCACCACTTGTTTGAACTGCTGCCTGAACTTATTCTGGGTGACGGCGTAAAGCGCCGTGTTTGTGTAGCAGCTCAGCATCTGCAGAATGGGGGCCAGTTCGGTAATGGCCAATTCAGGATAGTCCCAGCTAACAATTAAATCAGCCAGTCTCACCCACACAAAAGTTACCGCATATAGCGCCCACAACACGATGAAATTCCCCGAGATGACCAGCAGTAAAATGAGGGATTTCCTGCGGCTCTCCATCTCCGGGTCTCTGCCACTCTCCCCACTGCTGGGACCCCGGAGTCTCCTGCGGGCTCTGCTCGCTACTAACACGCATGTGATGGTCAAAGTGTTGAACACAACAATGAGGACAAATGGGATCACGGGGGTGATGAGATACTGGAGAAACTCCCCGATTCCCCAGGCCAGTGAGCGTCGAACAACGGTGCTTACCCTACAAAACCAGGGGTCATTATATAGCATGTACCTACCGATCAACATAAAATACCAGAAGGTGTTCTTTAAACAGTTCAGCACAGTCACTGTCCCCAGAACTACAGCCGCCGTTCTCTCGTGAGTGGGGGTGACGGGTGAGCGATGGGGATTCAATGCAACATCTCCAAGTTTGCGGATGACACGAAGCTGGGGGGAAGTGTTAGCTGTGAGGAGGATGCTAGAAGGCTGCAAGGTGACTTGGATAGGCTGGGTGAGTGAGCAAATGCATGGCAGATGCAGTATAATGTGGATAAATATGAGGTTATCCACTTTGGTGGCAAAAACAGGAAGGTAGGCTATTATCTGAATGGTGGCCGATTAGGAAAAGGGGAGATGCAACGAGACCTGGGTGTCGTGGAACACCAGTCATTGAAAGTAGGCATGCATGTGCAGCAGGCAGTGAAGAAAAAGGATGGTATGTTAGCATTCATAGCAAAAGGATTTGAGAAGAGGAGCAGGGAGGTTCTACTGCAGTTGTACAGGGTCTTGGTGAGACCACACCTGGAGTATTGCGTACAGTTTTGGTTTCCTAATCTGAGGAAAGACATTCTTGCCGAAGAGGGAGTAAAGAGAAGGTTCACCATACTGATTCATGGGATTTCAAGACTTTCATATGAAGAAAGACCGGATAGACTTGGCTTGTACTTGCTAGAATTTAGAAGATTGAGAAGGGATCTTATAGAAACTTACAACTTTCATAATGGGTTGGACAGTCTAGATGCAGGAAGATTGTTCCCGATGTTGGGGAAGTCCAGAACAAAGGGTCACTGTTTAAGGATGAGGGGGACATCTTTTAGGACCGAGATGAGTAAAACATTTTTCACACAGAGAGAGGTGAATCTCTGGATTTTTCAGCCACAGAAGGTAGTTGAGGCCAGTTCATTGGCTATATTTAAGAGGGAGTTAGATGTGGCCCTTGTGGCTACAGGGATCAGGGGGTATGGAGAAAAGACCGGGTACAGGATACTGAGTTGGATGATCAGCCATGATCATATTGAATGGCGGTGCAGGCTCGAATGGCCGAATGGCCTACTCCTGCCCCTATTTTCTATGTTTCTATGTTTCTATGCGGGTGCAGTGCAAAATACCTGTTTTCCATGGCACCCCCATGATACCTTGTGTACTGTCACGAGAGGTTCAAATACAAAGTACCAGGGGGTGTTTTTACAACAGAGCAGCGGGCATTCAGTGGTTTCAACCCAGGCTGCAGATTTCACAATGCAAAATTTCGTATTCAGTTTGTGAAAAATCATCACATATCGGACAAATGTGAAAGAGAGCGTTAGCCAGACGGAAATGTCTGTGGCCGTAAGATTAAGGAGTCTGTGGAAAGCGCACACGTGGTTGATGAACAGGAAGCTTGTTGGGAAATACAAATACAGAACATTATCACGTAAATTATGACGACCAGCAGATCTGCCGCTGCCATGGCCGCAAGGTAACGAGAGACACATTTGGAGAGTCCGCACTTTCCCCGGGACAGGATTATAATCGTCACCGCGTTATCTGTGACAGGATAAGAGTCAGCAATTGAGGTTCAGAGAGTAGGTTCCACTGTGTCATATGTAACGCATTATTACGCTTTAGGTTTGGAATTGAACATCTGCATTTATTACGCGTGGAGCAGTCCACCGAGGAAAGTGCTAAAACATTATGAGGAGAGGGAAAAGCATTTAAAACGCCAGAGATATTAAAATAATTGAAAACAATGCGTGCACTAAACGAACGGTAATTTAAAATTAATTTATTCGGGGCAGTATTTTACGAGGCCGGACAATCTTAATATAGAAACATAGAAACATAGTAACATAGAAACTAGGTGCAGGAGGAGGCCATTCGGCCCTTCGATCCCGCACCGCCATTCATAGTGATCATGACTGATCGTCCCCTATCAATATCCCGTACCTGCCTTCTCCCCATATCCCTTGACCCACTAGCCCCAAGAGCTCTATCTAACTCTCTCTTAAATAAATCAAGTGACTTGGCCTCCACTGCCCTCTGTGGCAGGGAATTCCATAAATTCACAACTCTCTGGGTGAAAACGTTTTTTTTTCTCTCTAGAATTTAGAAGATTGAGGGGGGATCTTATAGAAACTTACTAAATTCATAAGGGGTTGGACATGCTAGTTGCAGGAAGATTGTTCCCGATGTTGGGGAAGTCCAGAACAAAGGGTCACAGTCTAAGGATGTGGAACCTCACATTGATCTATATTATACTGCATCTGCTATGCGTGTGCCCACTAACTCAACCTGCCCAGGTCACCCTGCAACTTCCTAATAACAACCTTGAACTTGCCCAATAACATACATAATTTCCTGTATCAAACTCCGCATGTGGGTCTTGGCCACGACCAAGTAAACCACATTAAATAACATAATTTAATAGGCGTTGTGTAAGTTATTCCTGTCTAGTTATCTCGCTTGATAGTATAGAAACCAGTAACTGTGCATGCTGGTTTAGAAAAACTAAGTTACTAAATGGTGGAATAACACTCTGGATCCGGCATCATTTCTGGTGAACATGCTCGGCAATGTTTCGGTTCGGGACGCTTCTTCAGACCGATGGCAAGGGATGGGGAGCTGCAAGAGGTGCAGAGCAAATCCTGCTAGGAAATGGGGGTTTGTTAGACATTACCTCAAATTGGGGAATTCAATGTTCATTCATTTGTCAGCCACCCGAGCGGAACGTGAGATGTTGTTCTTCCAATTTTCTGTGCATTCATTCGTTTTAATGAAGGAGAGTAGATTTCATTGCCTCCGTGTAGCCTTTGCCTCTCGGACCATTCCCGAACGGCTACCTTACGGATCGCTTGATCAACAGCGCAGGATGTCCGCTCGCTGCCGCAGCCGCAGTCGGCGCAGAGCTGCCGTTCCCCGGGGCAACCGCGAAGGGGGGTGGTCTGCCGCTGCCTCTCTTTGTTGAGCGGGATTACGCCGGCGCTGCTGTCACACTGACTCAGGTCCGTCTCTTCTCCGACTCGCTCCATAATCATGTTCACACTAATGAATGCCCAAAGGTAAGTCAGGTCGCGTTCTTTCGAAATGAGACCCCCCAGTAGCGTGTTGCTTTATATAAAGTGCTCAGTCCTTCGGTCTGTGCACCAATGCGACTGAACTCCATGCAAACATCATCTAAATGTATATGGAGGGAACGCATTAGGTCAAAAAGATGCGCAGAATTGGGTGTAGTCGTTCATTGCCACCGTCAGATAATGTTAAAATGGAAAAAAATATATTTGTTTAATTTATGGATTATATCCCCACTCCGTGTCAATATTTCCAGTTTTGTGCGTCTGACTGAGTTTCTGTCTCATTCTCTAGCTCTTGCTGTTGAATGCACATATCCCTCCACTGCCTTAGGTGGGAGTTTCGTACTGATACTGTACCTACTTGCGTTTTTCTGGATGATCATATTTCCCGCGACTTCCCATAAGCGGTATTATACAATGGTCTATACAGTTGGTGGGTGTGTGTGGTTGGCGGGAATCTTAGTAATGTGATATCCGTATTAACATCCATGTGACTATTCGTCCATAATTATTGTTTGTTATAATATATTTATTTTAAATTGAGTAAGTTATCTTTCATTCTGTTAATGACACCAATGACTATTTCTCAATGATGTGATTGAATGTAGTCATAAGTTAAATTCGATGACCAATCCCTGTAATGTCAATATTTTGATTCTTCTGACGGTATAAAGAAGAATGTTTGTATTTTTCCTTTAGCTGTAACGTGACATTGATATACTTCCGTTATTACAAGTGATACAATAAAGAATCAAAGGCTGTGGGTCGATGAGCTTTTTCGTTCAAGTTTGCGACCCAACTCACGGAACTGCATAGTGCCGTCCATAGCCACGACCACGGGAGAACAAAGGAGGAAGATTTACCGCACTTTATTGGCTTCCATCGCAGTGAGAAATGATCAGAAATTGTGTTTATGTTGACATCAATTGGTGTGCGAACTTGAACTTGCATTATTATATCTACGGTAGTAACATACAGTGTAAGTATGCTTAAAATTAAGAAGAAGTTGACATTTTATGAATTGTAGTCCATGCAGACGTAAGTACCATGAGATGGGGTTTTTCTGTAGCTATTATGCAGCCTTTGCTCCTCCACTCTTCAGAACCCCTTGTACATTCACACACAAAAGTGTTTTGTGTGGACATGCACTGTAGACACGGTGCCACATATTGAACACTAATTTGATCATTTGCTGACTTGCCATACCATCTACCTGGACATGCGTACATGTATATTTCCACATTGATATGTTGACTTTGTCTTAATAATATAAAACATGAAACGACGTAAAATACTCCCTGACACATTTTATCTTCTATTATTAGGGGGGCAGCAGTGCATCCCGGGTTATCATGCCGAGTGCTATCGTCACATCTGCAACACAACAACACATTGAGCTACAGCAAGGTCTCGAAGGAAGAAAGGTTAGGACTCAAACACAAATTATTTGTGTTTATGGTCATATGATGTTACTTTGAACAATCCTTTACCAGGCTGCTGTACTTTCAAAATATCCAGAACAGTTTCCACAAATTCCCAGTCCAAAGGGACATGAGTGGAACATTTGAGGTGGTGTATTGAACATTGACTGGGCTAACCTGCCTCCATCCCCAAGCACGATGCTAGAATTATCAAGCTGTCCATGCACGAAAACAAGCGGTGAGACGTCAAGTACAGTGAAAGGATGATGCTCATGTCAACTGTATGGTGTGCCGTGTACAGAATGATGTATGTGTGTTGACTGCTGAAACTCCCTTACTATAAATATTTGTAATCTGATGAAGAACATTCAGATGACGTTTAGATGGAATGTAACCCAAAGGATTGGGGAAATACATGATTAAATAAAGTATTTTAATGTGTCGTGTTTTACTATTTATTGTGTCAAATTATTTAAACAATGAGTGAATGAGTTATGATTATGGCATGTTGGTGAATGACAGTGCGACAGTCCACATCCATCCATACATTCATCCACCCTCATATCCACACACACATCCACACATACATCCACATACGCATCTACACAAACACACATACATCCATCCACACGCACACTCCACAAATACATCCACACACACATCCACACAAACACACATAAATTCATTCACACACATCCACCCACACACCCACACACCCACACATACATCTATCCATACATACACACGAAAATCCATCCACGCACACATTCACACATACATCCATCTTCACAAACATCCATCCACCCACACATCCATACATACATCCACACTTACATCCACACAAACACACTCTCATCCATCCACACATACATCCACACAAATACACACTCATCCATCCACACATACACACATTCATCCACACTTACATCCACACATACACACATCCATCCGCACATACACACATCCATCCAAGATACACGAGAGTTTATTGTCATGTGTCCCTGATAGGCCAATGGACATCCACGCATGCATCCATCCACCCACACATCCACCCATATATCCACACTTACATCCACACAAACATACACTCATCCATCCACACATACATCCACACAAATACACACATCCATCCACACACATCCACCCACACATCCACACACATCCATCCACACACTTCCATCCGCACACATCCATGCACACACACACAAACATCCACACACATCCATCCACAATCACATATAATAATTTATAATGAAATTATATAAAAATAATATAACGAATATAATCGTGAGTATGTATTTTGAAAAAACCGCAGGGGTTCGGCTACTGAAATAGCCTAATTAGTGGGTGAGAGCAGTTCCTGTGGGCTCCCCCGGATGTTGAACCCCACTGACTGCCAGTGTGCAGAGTGGGGGGTCACGGCCATGTGTGTGTGTGTGTCTGTGTATATATCAAGCGCCATCTAGTGTCCAATGACCATATTACACCATGGGGAGCCTTATTCCGTGCTGCAATCTTGATTTTTCGATCCCATTTTCTAATTAGTTTATTTAATTAATTTGCAACTTTTGGCACTGACGAGTTAGTAATTCCTTCTCAATTATATTTTATTTAGACTGGCAAAATGTCATGAAGTTTCGAGACATGGGTCACGAAAGTTAAATTCTAGACACATTATCGAAGAGGCTAAATACGTGTGTCTCATGTTCGCCCCAACATGTGCTCACGGAGTCATTCCGCAATTAATCTGGTCATTCGGGATAAGATGGGAACCCAGAGAGCACGAAGGGAACAGACAAGTTACAGGTAGAAGGTGTAAATTCCAACGGGGGGTGGGGGAGGGGGGAATACACGAACATGTGCACAGGGAAACCAAATGGCGTCGTTTCTCCACAACAATTGTATAATATTCTGGAATAGCTTTTATAATTCGTGATCTTCCCCGAGATTTGATCTTATCTTGAAATACACTTTACTTGATACGAAGCATAGAAGGAGTACATCATCAAATCGACCGTTTCATCATTAAAATATTACAATCCTTGGTACAATCTTACAAGGATAGTTAGTGGATATCGCACAGCATTCTTCATCTCGTCTCTGAATTTTCCCAGGGTCACTACATAAATACACGTGTTGGTGCAGGTGCTGAGAAGCTGCAGCATCATTGATACGTGTTCTGTGATAAAACTCGGATCGGTTAGCGAGTAATAACGGAAATTTCCTGTGATGCGTATATAAAACATGTGTCCAGCCCTCGTTCCCCACAATAATATAAAACTGCCTGTTATACTGAAAAGTAAAACGATGGATTTTCTTCGGTTCTGTACCTCCGTGTCCTTGCCTTTCTCTGCTTTGCTGGAGTCCCGAAGTCTCCTGCGGACTCTGTTTGCAAATACAATACGCCTGACCGTCAGCACATTGAGAAACAAAACGAGAAGGAACGAGATACAAGGGGTTAAAGTAAAGTGAAACTTCTCAAATACAACCCACATAAAAGAAGTCAAATAGTTTTCAGAAGGCCAACAATACCAGGGAATACTATCGATTATTTGTCCAGGTTCGTAGGCAAAATACCAGGGAACATTCTGTAAACAACCGAGTGCACTCACTATTCCAATAACTACAGCTGCTGTTTTCTCGGTGCAATATTTTGTTTTCAGCTTCTCACAACAAATGGTTACAAACCGATCGAAGGTGAAAGCGACCGTTAGCCAGACAGAAATCGAATTGGATGCAAACCCGCAAAAGGCAACGAAACTGCAGATTGGTGTAATGGACAGAAAAGAACTGTGGACATGAAACAGGCGAGTCCATTTCAACAACGGCTCCGATATGACGACCGAGAGATCGGCAGCTGCCATTCCCACTAGGTAGCGAGTGATGCACTTGGAGAGACCGCACCTCCCTCGAGACAGAATCACAATCGCCACCAAGTTAACTGTGAATAAAGTATAAACGTGAACAGATATTTTACCCCAGAAAGCTAGAAAGCAAATAATAGTTTGACCAATACAGAGGAACAATTTTCAGTTAAATTGCTGAAATGAAAGCAATGGTTTGTTTACTTCGGTTACCATTTCGTGAAAAAATGTAGTTTTAATACGTCAACTATAATTTATACTTTGTTATTTATATTTACATAAACATTTTCAATAGCGAGAGAGCAACCGCACTGAGTAACAAAACAATCCGGAGTCTGGATTGAGTGAGCGTTGGACCCAATGTAAGGACACATGGCCAAGGGAGAAGTGAAATATTGAATCCAGCCGTTAATTTCATAGTGTTGCCCTCAGATTGACAGGAAGCTGACTGAAGGGACAGGGTCACTCACATGCTGCAACTGAATGGGGAAAGAACGCGAGATCTACCGAAGATATCTCGAATTTTCACTCCCATTCCATCCAAAAATATTTGAGAGTGTATTCTGCCCTTCAGACACATGTTCACTAAACTTTCTCCTGTGAGGGTTGTTCTGTTTATTTGATTGTTTTTGAGTGAGTCTTGGTCTCTTTAAAAGATTTTTCCACTTTGTGGAGAATGCAATGAATTAATGGAAGTCAGTTCGAGATGGTTGGAGTTTAGGAGCAAGCAGGTCGTATTGCAGTAGCACAGGGCCGCGATGAGACCGCAACATTGTGTGCAATTTTGGTCTACTGATTTGAGGAACGACATTATTGCTACTGAGGGAGTGCAGCGTAGGTTCCTAGTATGGCGGGATTGGCGTATGATGAAATAATGGGTTGCCTGGGCTTGTGTACGCTGAAATTTAGGATGAGAGGGATACTTATATAAACATCTAAAATTCTTAGAGGATTGGACAGGGTAAATGGAGGAAAAATGTTCCCGATGTTGGGGAGGTTCAGTACCAAGTGTCACGGTTTAAGAATAAGGGGCAGGTCATTTAGGACTGAGATGAGGAATTAAAATCACACAGAGAGTTGTGAATATATGGCATTCTCAGCCACAGAAGGCAGTGGAGGCCAATTCATTGGATGTTTTCAAGAGAGAGTCAGATTTAGCTCTTAGGGCTACTTTACGGGAATCAATGGATATCGGGAAAAACCCGGAACAGGAAAAACCCGGACTTTGGATGATCAACCATGATCATATTGAATGGCAGTGCTGGCTCGAAGGGTCGAATGGCCTACTCCTGCACCTATTTTCTATGATTCTATGTGCCTATGTAAAGCTATAATTATTTCGCAAAGTGATTGTATTATGCATCTTTAAATGTAGTGAAGTTGATTGTGGTGCGGCAACATTCACATACAGTGCATTCTGAAAGTATTCAGACCCCTTCACTTTTTCTACATTTTGTTACGTTACAGCCGTATTCTAAAATTGATTACATTCATGTATTTATCTTCAATCTACATACAATACTACAGAATTAAAAAAGTGATATTTAAAAATGTTTGAAGTAATTAAAAATAAATAACTGGAATATCACATTTACATAAGTATTCAGAACCTTTGCTCAGTACATTGTTGAGGCAGGTATGGCAGCGATTACAGCTTCAAGTCTTCTTGGGTATGACGCTACAAGCTTGGCACACCTGTATTCGGGTAATTTATCCCATTCTTCTCTGCAGATCCTCTCATCTCTGTCAGGATGGATGGGGAGCGTCGATGCAGAGCTATTTTCAGGCCCCTCCAGAGATGCGCGATCGGTTTCAAGTCCGGGCTCTGGCTGGGCCACTCAAGGACATTCACAGACTTGTCACGAAGCCACTCTTGCGTTGTCTTAGCTGTGTGCTTAGGGTCGTTGTCCTGTTGGAAGGTAAAACCCCGCCCCAGTCTGAGGTCCTCAAATCTCTGGAGCAAGTTTCCATCAAGGATCTCTCTGTACTTTGCTCCGTTCATCTCTACCTCGATCCTGACTAGTCTTCCAGTTCGTGCCGCTGAAAAATATCGCCACAAATCGATGCTGCTTCCATAATGCTTCACCGTAGGTATGGTATTAGCCAGGTGAAGAGCGGTGCCTGGTTTCCTCCAGAGGCGACGCTTGGCATTCAGGCCAATTAGGTCAATCTTGGTTTTGTCAGACCAGAGAATCTTCTTAGGTGCCTTTTTGCAAACTCCAAGCGGGCTGTCATGTGCCTTTTACTGAGGAGTGGCTTCCATCTGGCTATTGTACCATATCGGACTCATTGGTGGAGTGCTGCAGATATCGTTGTCCTGCTGAACGTTTATCCCATCTCCATAGAGGAACTCTGGAGCTCTGTCAGAGTGACCATCAGGTTATTAGTCACCTCCGTAACCAAGGCCCTTTGCTCCCGATTTCTCAGTTTCGGCGGGCGGCCAGCTCTATGATGAGTCCTGATGGTTTCAAAATTCTTCCCTTTAAGAATGACGGAGGCCACTGTGCTCATCGGGACCTGCAATGCTGGATAAATTGTTTTCTACCATCCCCAGATCTGTGTCTCGATACAATCATGTGTCGGATGTCTACGGACAATTCCTTCGTCTTCATGGCTTGATTTTTGCTGTGACATGCATTGTCAACTGTGGGACCGTATGTCGGCAAATCATGCACAGTCAATTTAATTTACCACTGGCGGACTCGAATCAAGTTGTAGATACGTATCAAGGATAATCAGTGGAAACAGGATGAATCTAAGCTCAATTTTGCGTGTCACAGCAAAGGGTCTGAATACTTATGTAAATGTGATATTTCAGTAGTTTCTGTTTTGCAAAAATTTCAAAACACCTGTTTTCGCTTCTGCATTCTGGGGTATAGTGATTTGACTGATGATTCAAAAATGGATTTAATCCATTTTAAAATAAGGCTGCAACGTAACAAAATGTGGAAAAAGGTACGGAGTCTAAATACTTTCTGAATGCACTGTAACAAGGAGAGTGCGTCACCGACACTCATTTCAATCTCAAAATAAACAGGTCTTCTAATTCCAACAAGTGGAATACAAACCGAATTGTTAACAAAATATATTTTGTACATTAAATATTGTACTATTTTACCCATCATTAAACATTATGCTCACTGTGTAACTGCAGCTAATGCACCTTCATGAATGTGGATTAATTTGTGGAAGGGTCCCGATCCGAAACGTCGCCTATCCATGTTCTCCAGAGTTGTTCACTGAACCGTTGAGTTACTCCAGCGCATGTTGTCCTTTTGTTCAAACCAGGATCTGCAGTTCATTGTAACTATACGTTGGTGTGCAAACCTCTGGAGTGCGTCAAATTGCCACAATAAATTTTTCACCACAGCACAGTTATGCGATTAGTATTCGCCATAGATGGTAAAGATTAAACTAAGAATGTAGGTGGCATGATTAGTTCTCGGATGGTCGTGTGGTACACAGTGATAACGGCTTCGGAAATCGATGGTAATTAAATCAACACATTTTTGTTACTAGTTACTTCAGAGCACTATGCAGCAGAACGGAGAGTAATTTGGGTACAATACATATTCCCCTTCAAGCAACAAGATAAGCAGACATAGTAGAGAAGAAGGCACGCTTCTGTTCCGTTATTGGTGCAACGAGAATAAGAGTTGGCGCATCAGGGTCCGAGCTACAAGAAGTTCCTGAAACTGTACCTGGAATGTCGTATGCAATTCTGGTCGTATACAAAAATAACTATACGACCAAATTAGCCAAGATATAGAAAATATTGCTCTATTAGAAAATACAGATGACAAGAGACTTCTACACATTATTAGTTAGGATAAAACAGCTGCGGACGGCGGTTGTAAATACATCGGCATTCAATCATTAAGCTGTCGGAACTCAACAGTCGGCTGCGGAAAATTATAATTTTTCCGGGAGTCTTCAAGATTTTCACCAAAAACTTACAAGGTTGTTGCGACTTACCAGGTAATCCAATGCATGAGAGAACTGGGTAATAAATAGCCTCCACCTGATGTATAACTGGATACCCCATCTCGATGTGAGGCAGTTATTTCTGTTGCTCCAGAACCACAGGAGTGATCGGCGATTTAAGACAATACATAAGAAACAAACCTAGTTTATACTAAATGTTAACTCTCCAGTGACACTGTACAACGTTAATTAATGTATTTAGTGCCAGTCTCTTGAACAAACAAATTACGTTAACATTAACACTATCTTACACACAAAAGGGACACATTTGTTGTTTACAGTCACCAAGCCTGTACGTCTTTGGAATGTGTGAGGAAACCGAAGATCTCTGGGAAAACCCACGCGGTCACCGGGACAAACTCAATACAAACTCAATATAGACAGAACCCGTAGTCAGTATCGAACGCGGGTTTCCAGCGCTGCATTTGCTGCCAGGCAGCAACTCTACCGCTGCGCCACCGTAAGATGTATATAATCACGAGAGGACCAGATCACCGAGGCGCACAGAGTCTCTTCCTCAGGGTAGAGGATTCGAGAACCAGAGGTGGTGGGGGAAACATTTGATAGAAATCTGAGCGATATTCTTTTCCGCACAAACAGTGGTGAGTGTATGGTGGAATGAGCTGATAATTGAGGCAGGGACTATTACAATGTTTAAAAAACAATTAGACAGGTACATGAATGGGACAGGTGTGGAGGAATATGGGCCAACGCAGGCAGGTGGGCTTCGTGTAGATGGGACCTGTTGGTCAGTGTGAGCAAGTGGGGACAAGGGGCCTGTCTTCATGCTGTATAACTCTAAGATTCCAGTTTAATATTTTAAATAATGAAGCTTTGCACTCTGTTAAATCAATTTAAAGACAAACAAATGTCCATGGAGAAAAAAAAATGCAAAGGCAAATTAGAAAGGCAAATTACATGTCTCGGACTTTTACTGTAAGAAGTTTAGAGATGGGAAGTGTGGTTACAATTGTACAGGGTACCAGTGAGACCACACCTGCAGCATCATGCACACATTTGGTCCCTTTTTGTAAAGAAGGAATACGCCTATCATATACAAAAAGATTCGCTTCCCTAATTCCGGGGGTGAGAGTGTTGCCATGTTTTGTGAGTAAAAGTAATTAGTTCTGTACACTTTGGAGTTTAGAAGAATGTGGGTTGATGTGTTTGGAACATATACGGTCCTTAAGAGACTGGACAGGGGAAATGTTGACCTAAAATACAACTGCTGAAGAAACTTGATTTGTCACACAAACAATCTTGGGCGTTGGTGGAGTACATGGAGGAGGGAATGGTCTCTGTATGGGTCAGGACCTTGCATTAGGTAGATGTAGAGATGTTTTCATCAATGGGAGAATCTGAATATTGGAAATTAGTTGTCGTTTAATGGATAGACATATAAAAAGGTGCGTCGTAACATCCCTTAGAGGGAATGAGATCTCCGAAATTCCCTGATCTGAATATGTTGTAGGCTTGAAGATGAAAAAATTATCAAGGACGTTTTTTTAATTGAAAATTCCATGCATTGAAGTCAATGGGGAACTGGCACAAAACAGGAGAGTTGCAGAATACAACGTTGGACGCTGCACCAAGGGTCTGTCAGAAGGAACCAGTGGCCTGACCTTATACGCAATCAAGGTTGGCTGGGGAAGACATCATCGGGGCATGAAACGTGAAGATGGCCGAGCAACGTGAGTGGCGACGGTTCGCAGGTCGACTATATGGAGGCGGCAGCTTCGACAGGTCCTGATGGCCAACAGAAGTTGTTGTTTGATAAATGGCGCCAAAAACCCTTACATATGGACTTCAATGTGTCTATGTATTTTGTAATTATGCATGGCAATAATCTCACTCATATGTATGCAAAAAAAATAACTTCACTGTTCCTTATTTTATGTGATAAAAATAAAGTATCCATTGAAGCCATTGATTGCCATTAACTGTATATTCTCCGCTTACTTTCAACTTCCCAAATGATGGTGGGGGTTTTGTGAGTGATCGTTAGGTATCTCAGGCCCAAATTTATGTTCTACCATTTCTGATCCATCCCTCAGAGAATCAGCGCACAATCAGGGAGAACCAGAAGGCAGGACACACACTGGAAGTAGCAGGATTACATTCCATTGCCATTGTCATTGCTCTAACTAATTTACCAACGAATCACCATCACCCTGTTACAAACAACCCTCCTCACTGTGAGCAGAGCCACACGTTTTTGTCACCTGCAGTCTATATCCAGTGTGCTCCTTGATTAGCAAATTAAATGAGCAGGTGCGTGTAGGAGTGTGAATACACTAGCATCTCCTTGAGAACTAATTGGCTCGGAGTCGTGGGCAGTGTCGAGAGAGGACTGGGAACCAAACTCGCTATCAACTTGCACCAAGTTGTTTAGAACGTATCTAGAAGCTGGGGGAAGTTTCCCACGAGAGCGGCAGGCAGCCGAGAAATGATTCAATTTCTTGCAGAAATTGCAGGATTTCCCAAAAGCCGGGCACTGTGACTGCATCGAATGCACATAATTGCAATTAGGGCATTTTACAACGCCTTGGGCGCCGAGGACGTACATGGCCCACGCCATGGGTCTGGTGTTGCCTACGTTGGGACGACGTCTGTTGAGACCAGTTAAATGATCGAACATTGGTGGATTTATTATCAGACCCCCGCTGACCGAGCAGCGGGTCAACGACTTCAGCCAACCTGCATGCGTGCATGGCTTCGGGTAGAGTAAGATCTGGTTTCCTTAATAGCTCCGATCGTAATATTTTATTTTATTTATTTTATTTATTTTTTATTAGTAGTACAGTAAATTATAATAATACACATCAGATATGTCTTATTACATTTGTTGTACCACTTCGATTTTCGAGCTTTAAAAAAGATAGAAATAAAAGAAGTAAGGAAAGTGAGCAAGAATCGTGAAGGTGCAGGAAAGTGTTGGGAAAAGAAAGCCCCTTAGGGAAGAAGTTAGAGAAGGAAGTAAAGAAAGAAAATAAGACCCTAGAAAGAAAAGAAAAAAAAAAGAAAAACAATCGCTCTATTGTAACACAAAACTCGCAAAAAAGGATATACCAACCGTGTTTTTTTTTAAATTTATTTTATTTTACCAGATCCTGGTACCATTAATATTTTAAATTACTATTGCACCTTGTGCTTGTAATAGATCCATAAATGCAGACCACGTCTTTTGGAAGTGGTCTGCTTTGCCTGCTAGGAGGAGTCTCATCTCTTCCAAGTGTAGTGTTTCGAACATGTTTGAAATCCACATTTATATTGATGGTATTGGAGCATTTTTTCCAAAATTTGAGTATAAGCTTTTTTCCCCATTATTAGCCCGTAATTAAGTAAGTTCTTTTGAAACACATTTAATTCGGGGTTACCTTCCGATATTCCAAAAATGATCCATTCTGCTTTTGGTACAAGTTATATTTTTACTAATTTTGTCAAGATTTCAATTATTTCGTTCCAAAATGTTTGGATTTTTATACAAAAAAACAAAAGAGTGCGCTATGTTAGCTTCTTGTGACTGACATTTATCACAAATGGGTGAAACATTAGGGAAAAGTTTATTTATTTTAGTTTTTGAATAATATAGTCTATGTAATGTTTTATGTTGAATTAGAGTATGTCGTACGTTGATCGAGCATGTATGCACATATAGTAAGTGTTTATCCCAGCTCTCTTTTGAAATTTTTATAGCTAGTTCTTGTTCCCAGTCTCTTCTAATACCATTGTAGGTATTTCTATATTTAAAATAATGTTGTATATGTATGATATAAGATTTGCTGTTTCAGCCTTTGTCTTCATGGCTTCATCCAATAAATCTAGGGACATGTTATGATAGTATTTTGTGTATTTTTTCAGATAGTCAAGGATTTGAAGATATTTAAAATATTGATTATTTTTCAAATTATATTTCAGTTGTAATTGTTGAAATGATAATAATTTTCCTAATTCATACAAGTCTCCGAGCGTTTTGATTCCCATTCTTTCCCATTGTGTACATTATTTATCTATAATTGAAGGTTTAAACGACGGGTTATTGACTATTGGCATTAAAAGAGATAGATTTCTTAATTTTAGATTCTGTTTTATTTGTTTCCAAGTACTAATTGTGCTATGTATCATTGGATTTTTATTATATTTTTTGTTATTCAGATTCATTGGTGAGAGGAGAGTCGCTCCTGTATTACACGGAGAGCATTCCTCTCTCTCCATTACAATCCAGTCCACCTGCTGGGCAGAATTGTCCAGCAGGTGAATCATATTTTTAATATTTACTGCCCAATTACAGTACAAAAAATTAGGGAGCGCTAGACCACCCATCTCTTTTGATTTACTAAGGTGTGCTCTTTGTATTCTGTGGGATTTGTAATCCCATATAAAATTTGTAATGTCTGAGTAGTTTTTTGAAAAAACATTTTGGAAGGTATATTGGAATTGATTGAAATAAATATAGGATTTGTGGTAAAAAATATCATTTTTATATCATTTATTCGACCTATTAAAGACATCGGGAGCGTTTTCCAGAATTTGATTAGATTATTTAGTTTCTTAAGTAAGGGGCTATAATTGGCGTTAAACATAGCGTGATAGTTTCTAGTGATTTCAATTCCTAAATATTTAATTTTTTCTGTGGCTATTTTAAAGGGGAATTTCAAGAGATGTGTTGAGTCTTTCGGTTTTATCGACATAATTTCATTTTTGTTCCAGTTTATTCAGTATCCTGAGAAAGATCCAAAGTCCTCAATTAGATTTAATATGTTTGGTATACTGATTTGGGGTTTTGTGATATACAGTATTACATCGTCTGCATATAAACATATTATGTTATTTGAATATTTTGTATTATAACCGTAAATATCCGGGTGTGTTTTGATTTTTTCAGCTAAAGGTTCAATTACCAGAGCAAATAACAGCGGTGATAATGAACATCCTTGTCTATTGCCCCTTGTTAATTGGAATTTCGTAGATAGCATATTATTAGTTAATATTCTAGCCGTGTGTTTGTTATATAATAATTTTATCCATGCGATGAAGTTCTCTCCCATTTGAAATGTTTGCAATACTTTAATCATATAATCCCATACTACTTGATCAAACGCTTTTTCTGCGTCCAATGAAATGATAGATAACTCTTGTTCTTGAGGTTTGTGAGAGTGCATTATGTTAAGCAGACGTCTCAGGTTATTAAATGAATGTCTCTTAGGTATAAATCCCGTTTGATCCTCATTTATTAATTTACTAAAATATTTACTCAGTCTTCTAGCTAGTGTTTTCGCTAATATTTTTTGATCCGTATTTAACAAAGCAATAGCTCTAAATGATCCTGGTTCTTCTATATCTTTATCATTTTTAAGTATTAATGTGATCGTTGATTCTGCTAGTGTTTCAGGTAACATTTGTTCTTTAAAAGCGTACGCATACATTTTCTGTAGACGTGGTGTAACTATGTCGTACAAATATTTATAAAATGCATTACTGAATCCGTCTGGTCCTGGTGTTTTTCCATTCTTAAATGTGTTTATTATGTCTTCTATTTCCTTAGATGTAATTTGTGCTCCAAGTTCCTCTTGTTCCTTCAGTTCTAGTTTTGGAAGGTTACAATTGTCCAGAAATTCTGAAACTTTATTATTGTCTATTAGCGTTTTCGATGTGTATAAATTCTTGTAAAATTGAGCAAATCTTTTATTGATATCACTAGGTAGTGTTAATAATTCCCCTCTATCTGCTTTAATCTTTAAAATTGTATGATCTTTTACCCGGTTTTTCAGTTGGCGTGCAAAAAGTTCATGGGGTTTATCCCCAAACTCTAAATGTTCTTGTTTTGTAATTTGGAATAGTCTTATAACATTCTCTGACAATAATTTATTTAGCTTAAATTTCAGTATTAAAATTTTATTATGTTTATCCATAGTTGGATGTTTAGCATTATCTATATCTAGTTGTCTGATTTGTTCTTCTAATTGTCTTTGTTCATTCTTATTAGTTTTGTTTTGAAACGCTTGCGTAGGGGGCCACCGTGAGGGAGGTGGAGAACAATGGACATTGGGGACCCGTCGTGGGGGAACCGTTGTGGGGGAGAGGGGAGAACAAAAGAGGAGCAATTTAATTTGTAACTTTGTCAGCACCGTAGGTGTCCGCTATTTGTATACTTTGTGTATGCAAGCAAAGAGTTTCACTGTGCCTTGTTATACGTGACAACACATATTCCATTCTATCCCATTCCATATTGTCATTTGTCATCTGGACATGATCGTTATCTCCGCCCTTGCACTCTTCTCTTTGACATTACCGCTAGAGTTTTTTCTGCTGCAAAAACTAGAGGCAGAAGGAGAAGAGGCATCTTGCTGTAAATATGAATCTGTCTGATAAAAGCTAAAGGATTTTAAAAATCTGCGGGAAGAAGTTAGAGTTGCCTATCAGAGTAGGGTCAAGGAACGTGCGTTCACGTCACGGCCGTGTTTTCACCAATCTTTTCACCACCACGCACGAGAAGCACAAGACAGACACCATTGTATGCAGATGGCAAGAAGTGTGTTCAGCTCTGGCTGAACTACTTCTAATCGTGTGTATGGAGTCGATAATAAGAAGTCTCAGCGTGCTTATTGTGGGGACAGGACATATGAGGGAAACACACGTCCGACAGCCTTGGCTGGAGATTGGTTGAATCAAATCAAAGGGAAGTCAGACTAGCAGAGCGCTCTATTGGGAGCGGCCGTGTTCAGGGAAGTGTCGTGTGGACGAAAAGTGCGTCTTGAGACTTTGACTCAAGAGGTTTCGATGAGAAGGGATGAGGAGAGAGGAGCGGACCTGCAAGACCCAGAGCAACAGCAAAAGGGAAGCTGCGTGAAGGATTGTGAGACGCAAAGGAGACATGCAGGATCACGCGATGTGCTGCGGCTGCATTATGTGGGAGCTGGTGGACCCCTTGGTCAATCCTGGTGACCACATGTGCAGCAAATGCTGGTTGAGTTGAGAACTAATACTGAAGGTGGACGACCTGGAGTCTGAGCTACAAACGCTGAGGCACATCAAGGATGGGGAGAATTACCTGGACGCTGTGTTTCTGGAGGTAGTTACACCTGCCAGAGTAACTCCTTCCAACGTGGTCCATGGTGACGTTGGGGGTGTGTCTGCTAGTGAGGCAGGCAGGGGGACAAAGGTGAGGACTGAATGGAGGACTGTAGGAAGGATGAACAACCTGCCCAGGGCACAATGGTTAAGGGGGGCATCCGACAGGGATCATTAGTTCTTAGTGCTGGCGGCATCAAGGGGTATGGGGAGAAGGCAGGAACGGGTTACTGATTGTGGATGGTCAGCCGTGATCACATTGAATGGCGGTGATGGCTCGAAGGGCCGAATGGTCTTCTCCTTCACCTATTGTCGATGTATCTCTGTAAGGCAGAAACATGCATTTGTCATTAGGGACAATATAGTTGGAGGCTTTGACACTGTTTTCTGTAGCGAGGATCGAGAGTTCGCAAGGCTGTGTTGCCTCCTTGGTGCCCGAGTTCAGGACATATCGTCTGACCTGCAGAGGAACGTGGAGTGCGAGGGAAAAGACCGATCGTCGTGGTCTATGTTGTTACCATTGACCTAGATAGAACGAGGAAATTAAAGGAATTTGAGCAGCTGGGTACCAAATTGAAAAGCAGAACCAAGAAGTTAATAATCTCTGGATTGCTACCCGAGCCGCGTGGAAATTGGCGTAGGGTTGAGAGGATTAGATTGCGTGTTGAATAGTTGAATATGTGGCTCAAAGACGGGTATGGAAGAAGTGCTTTTGAATTTGCAGGACATTGGCATTCAGACATTGTCTGAAGAAGGTTCTGGGCCCGAAACGTCGCCAATTCCTTCTCTCTATAGATGCTGCCTCGCCCGCTTTGTTACTCCAGCATTGTGTGTCTCCCTTCGATTTACCAGCATCTGCAGTTCTTTCTTAAACATTGGCACCAGTATTGGGAAAGGAAGGTACTGTTCCTTTTAAATGTGAGGTTATACACTTTGGTGGCAAAAACAGGAAAGCAGACTATTATCTAAATGGTGGCCGATTAGGAAAAGGGGAGATGCAGCGAGACCTGGGTGTCATGGTACACCAGTCATTGAAAGTAGGCATGCAGGTGCAGCAGGCAGTGAAGAAAGTGAATGGTATGTTAGCTTTCATAGCAAAAGGATTTGAGTATAGGAGCAGGGAGGTTCTACTGCAGTTGTACAGGGTCTTGGTGAGACCACACCTGGAGTATTGCGTACAGTTTTGGTCTCCAAATCTGAGGAAGGACATTATAGCCATAGAGGGAGTGCAGAGAAGGTTCACCAGACTGATTCCTGGGATGTCAGGACTTTCATATGAAGAAAGACTGGATAGACTTGGCTTATACTCGCTAGAATTTAGGAGATTGAGAGGGGATCTTATAGTAACGTACAAAATTCTTATGGGGTTGGACAGGCTAAATGCAGGAAGATTATTCCCGATGTTGGGGAAGTCCAGGACAAGGGGTCACAGCTTAAGGATAAGGGGGAAATCCTTTAGGACCGAGATGAGAAGAAACTTTTTCACACAGAGAGTGGTGAATCTCTGGAACTCTCTGCCACAGAGGGTAGTTGAGGCCAGTTCATTGGCTATATTTAAGAGGGAGTTAGATGTGGCCCTTGTGGCTAAAGGGATCAGGGGGTATGGAGAGAAGGCAGGTACGGGATACTGAGTTGGATGATCAGCCATGATCATATTGAATGGCGGTGCAGGCTCGAAGGGCCGAATGGCCTACTCCTGCACCTATTTTCTATGTATCTATGTATCTATGTTCCGACGGGACGGACTGTACTGGCAACTGCAACCACAACCAGGGTTGTATATTGAGCTTTAAACTAAATAGTTGGGGGACAACAAATTGGAAGTGTAACGGTGGAGTTAAACGGAAAGAGAGTGCAGGATATGATACAGAAGTCTCCCGAATTATTGGGATGGCAAGTTCTCTTTTTTTGTTTCATTTATTAGAAGTAAGTACAATATAGTGGTACCTTTGTTCAGGTGACAAATATGTGTTAACATGATACATTCTCTGTACAACTTCATTTTTTTTTAACGAGAGAAATAAGAAAGAAAGAGATAGTAGAGAATAGAAAAACGTGTAGTGTGTATAAAAAGAGAAATAGATAGTGAGGAAGAGAAATAAGAAAGAAGAGAGAGCGGTGGAGAGGTTAGCAAATAGACGATAGGAGATGAGTTTTTATATTGTTGATCATCTTTCACCAAGACCTGAAATAATTGATTTTTACGATACTGTTGCACCACATGAATCCAAGAAGTCAATAAATGGAGACCAACTCGTTAAGAATTGCTCCTGTTTATCTATTAGGAGGAGTCTCATTTCTTCACGGTGTGCTGTGTCCAACATATTTCTAATCCACATTTTGAGCGTTGGTATAGTTGTATTTTTCCAAAAAATTTAAGTATGAGTTTTTTGCTATTATTAACCCATAATTAAAAATAAATTTTGGGATATGTTTAATTTGTTCCCGTCTCCCATTACTCCAAATATATTATTTTCAGTATTAGGTTCCGATTTTATCTTAAATAAATGTGTGAATATATCAAACATATTACACCAACATTTGTGAAGGTTTGTACAAGAAACAAAATAATGTGTAATATTGGCATTTTGAGAGAGACATTTATCACAGATGGGGGAAATATTTGGGTACAATTTATTCAGCCTAGTTTTTGAATAATATAGTCTATGTAGTATTTTGAATTGAATTAAGTTGTGTCTAGCATTAATCGAACATTTATGTATATATATCAAATACTTTCCCCATGTTTCTTTCGAGATTTTTATCATTAATTCTCGTTCCCAGTCTTCTCTAAGTGCCTCTGTTGATGGCGATTCTCTATTTAAAATACTGGTATACAGATATTATATTAATTTTTGTGTGTCAGCCTTAATAATTTTGCTTCTTCCAGTGGATCTAAAATTATAATTTGACATCTTTGTATATATTTCCTCATAAAATCACATATCTGTAGATATTTAAAATATTGATTGTTATTCAGTTTACATTTTAATTGTAATGATATGATAACAGATTTCCCATTTCATACATGTCGCCTACCTTTTTAATTCCCAATCTTTCCCATTGTTTGTATGTTTTATCAATAAGAGATGGTTTAAATAACGGATTATTCCCTATTGGTGTTAGCACTGATATGTTTCTTAATTTAAAGTACATTTTATTTGTTTCCAGATTCTTATTGTATTATTGATAATTGGATGCTTCTTATATATTGTGTTGTTCAATTTTATCGGGGAGTAGAGGATCGCTCCAATATCACACGGAGAACAATCATTTTTCTCCATTCTTATCCATGTTGAGGAGAGCTGTCCAACCAGTAAATTATATTATTAATATGCACTGCCCAATAGTAATACAAAAAAATAGGAAGTGAGAGTCCCCCAACCTCTTTGGGTTTAGACAGATGATTTCTTTGAATTCTATGTGCTTTATAGTCCCAAATAAAGTTGGTAATATTAGAATCTAGTTTTGTTTTTTAAAGTTTTGGTATATATATTAGTATGGAATGAAATAAGTATATTATTTGTGGTAAAAAAATCATTTTTATAGCGTGTATTCTGCCTATTAATGGCAGCGAGAGCGTTTTCCAAAATGTAATCAAGGCATTCAATTTATTTAATAGTGGCATGAAATTAGCGTTAAATAATGATTTATATCTTCTGGTAATTTGAATATCCAAATCCTTCAAATTATCTGTTGCAAGGGATGGCAAGTTCAAGAAGGGACAAGTGAGTAACATGGGTAAAATCGGGACCGATATAACAAGGGAGGCGAATACCGAATTAAAGGTGTTGTATTTGAATTGCATAGATAAGAAACAAAGTGGATGAGCTTGTAGCACAGATATAAATTGGTAGATATGATGTTGTGTGAATTATAGAGACGTGGCTGCAAGAGGATCGGAGCTAGGAGCTGAATATTCAGTGTTATACGCCGTATAACGTCGTTATATGGGAAAGACAGAAAGGTGGGCAAAGGGTGTGAGGTAGCTTTGTTGGTTAGGAATGATTTTCTGTCCGTTGCAAGGGGGGTCATAGGATCAGAAGATGCACAGTCATTGTGGATAGAGCAGAGAAAATATATGGGTAAACAGACGCTAATGGAGGTTATTTACAGACCACCAAACAGTAACCAGGATATAGGGTACAATTACATCAGGAGATGAAATTGGCATGTCAAAAATGCACTTTTTTGGTGAAGATTATCATGGGAGGTTACATTAAGCCGGCGCACTGGGAAAGTTAGTTTAGTACGGGACCCCAAGAAAGGGAATTTGTAGAGTGTCTCCGAAATGGATTGGTGTGGAGCCCACCGGGGAAGAGGGAATTCTGGATTGAATTATGCAATGAACGGGGTTTGTTATGGAAACTCAAGGTAAAGGAACCATAAAGGTGGCGACCACAATATGAAAAGTTTTAATCTGCAATTTGAGAGTGAGAAGGTGCCATCGGATGTGCTGGTGTTGCAGAAGAGGAAAGCGGACTACAGAGGCACGAGGGAGGAGCTGACCTAAGTTGACTGGGAAGGGAACCCAGCAGGAACAGTAATGGAAGGAATTGCTCGGAATAATCTGGAGGATGCAGGATCTTTTCATTCCAAACAAGAAGAAAGATTCTAGGGGGAGAAAAAGGCAACCGCTGTCAAGGGAATTCAAAGAAGGTATAAAACTAAAAGTGAAGGCGATTAGCATAGCAAAGATTCGTGCGAAGGCAGAATATTGGGAAGCTTTTAAAGAACAACAGAAGGTAACTGAAAATGCAATACGGGGACAAATTATGAAATACGAAAGGAAGCTAGCCAATAATAATAAAAAGTAGATTGCAAGAGTATCTTCACTTATATAAAGAGTAAGAAAGAGGCAAGAGTGGACGTTGGACAGCTGGAGAATGATGCAGGACAAGTGATAATGCGGAATAAAGTAATGGCAGAGGAGTTTAATAACTTTTTGCTGCAGTTTTCACAGCGGAAGACACCAGCAACGTGCTTGAAATTCAAGTGATTCAGGAAGTCGATGTTAATGGATGGTTATTGCAATGGAGTACGTGCTTAGGATGCTGAGTGGGCTGAAGGTGGATAATGCACTTGAACTGGATGGAATGCACCATCGGGATCTGAACGAGGTGGCTTTAGAGATTGGAGAGGCATTGATTGTGATATTTCAAGAATCACTCGGGTGGTCCCAGGCGATTGGAAAATTGCCAACATTGCCTCGCTGCACAAGAAGGGAGCAAAGCAGAATAATGGGAATTGTAGGCTGGTTAGTATGACTAAGGTTGTTGGTAAGTTTTTGGACTCCATTATGAATGGTGATGTTACGGACTACTGAGAAGTTTACGATAAAAATAGGCCAGTCAGCATGGCTTTGTGAATGAGAAATTTGCTTGACAAATTTGTTGGAATTATTTGAAGAAGTAAATAGCAAGACAGACAAAGGAGAGTCAATAGATGTTGCTTCCTTAGATTTTCAGAAAGCCTTTGATAAGGTGCCACAAGTGAGGCTGCTAAGGAAGATGAGAGTCGACGGTATCAAAGGGCAGACACAAGTATGGATAGCAGGTTGGCTGAATGGCAGAAAACAAAGTATGTCAATAAATGGGGCTTTTTCTGTTTGGCTGCCACTGACTACCGGTGTCCCGCAGGGGTCCGTGTTGGGGCCGCTACTCTTCATGTTATATATTACTGATTTGAATGAGGGGATTAAAGACTTTGTCGCCAAGTTTGCCGATAATTCGAAAATGGGTGGATGGGCAGGTAGTGTATAGAAAGCATGGATTCTGCAGAGAGATTTAGGCAGGTTGGGATACTGCGCAGTGAATTGGCAGATGGAATATAGCAATATGTAGCGTAGCAAAGTGTGGAATCATGCATTTTGGTAGCAGGTTCAAGGCGGAGCGAATATTTTCAAAATGGGGAGAGAATCCGAAATCGGAAGTGCGATTGTTTTCCGGATCGTATCTCCGATCGCTCTGCGGCATAACATCATGGAGCTGGAGGCCTTGCTCGGGACTGACTTTGAGCCCCACAGCGGGGACGCGGACTTACCATCGGAGCAGATTCCTTGCCTGGGATCGACACGCCATCAGTGGCCTGTGCATTTTACTATTGAGGAGCTCGCAGTCTCGTGTAGAGAAGATGTCGGGAAGCTCCACACGACGCAGAAGGTTCGACCAGCCTCCGGACGCAGGGAGCAGACACCCCCCGATGTAGGAGCTTGATCGCCCAGACCCGGGGGGGGGGGGGGGGGGTGAGGCGGCCGCGGCGGGAGTCAAAATCGTCCGTCAACGGAAGACTCGAGGCAGGCTCCGGTCCGCGGGAGAACAATGAAGGGAAGATATTGAACTTTGTTTTCGCCGACCATCACAGTGAGGAATATGAAGGAGTCACTGTGGTGGATGTTCATGTTAAAATGTATGTTGTGTGTTTTGTTGCTATATAATGGTTTGACTGTATGACAAAACAAATTTCTCGTATGTTGCACAACATACTTGGCTAATAAAGTATGATTATGATTATGATTAGTTTCTTGAATAGTGTAGGTGTCAGATGTTATGGGGAGAGGGCAGGAGAATGGGGTTAGGAGGGAGAGATTGATCAGCCATGAGTGAATGGTGGAGTAGACTTGATGGGCCGAATTGCTTATTTCTACTCCTATCACTGATGACTGATCTGAGGCTGAACCTGACCTGAGATTGTCTGCACGGATTTCCGATTATCACATTGGTGTTCAGAGTGTTTTAGTATACAGGACAGATCACTTGGTTCAAATACCAGGGCACTTGCTGTGCTAGGTGACTTTGTACAGTGTGTGTTCTGACATTGCAGTGGCAAGACGCCTACTCTGTATGCCCTTTCCTTGAAGTGTCGTGCTGTTGTATATTGCAGTGGACTTACACGGAGTAGTTGCGTTAGTTTGTCCTTGATCCGAGCCAATCATTGGAGTGTAAACGGTCTATGGCTTTCCAGTGTGGTTTGGTCGTGTTGACGTTCCCTGCATTTCCGTACTCCGGTGCCCTTCTGCGGTTTTCAGAAGGTCCATCTCTCCATAGCCCAGGCCGAAATGTTGTTGTTTGCATCGTCATTACACAATTCACTTTATATTTCTGTTTCTCTAAACGGCTGCCCACTGCAATGAGACACAGTGCTGGTCTCTTGCTGTCTTATGGTAATAAAGGTATGAAACACAAGATAAAGGGCTGATTTCTAGACATCTCTCTTTTTGTATAAGGACGGTGGTGAAAAGTTCGTTTACGTCATGTGCAACGTTGAGATGTTTTTATAGTTTTATTTTGGTCAGCATCGTCACTACCCTGTGTGAGTAACATGGGAACGCGTATACACAGTGCACTGCGTGTGTTTGACAGGACTGTGATGGAGCAGTTCAGCTGTTTCTCAGACTGTGCCCCGGTCATGGAAGGCCTCGTAATGGTCTTTGGCAGTGCCGTAACCGGCCGGCTTCGAGGCGGAATTTGGAACGTACGGGGCCGAAATGAAGTGCGGCCAATTGAGCGCCGGCTCCCACAGTTGTGACTCAGTGCTGCCGGCTGGTTCAGCTTCACTGCTGTGAGATATATTGTTTGTGCTCACAATCACTACTCAGAGACTAAATCGTGGAAACAAGAAATGCTTTATTTGCGAGTCTGCAGAATCGGGTGCCTCTCCAAGTTGAGACACCCCGAGCAAAGGAAAAACGTCTATTTTTATACAATTCAGTATACAGCATTTATTGATCGGACGCCTCCCCTTCTGACCCCTTCCAATCAGGGTACCGAGGTTCACAATCTTCCAACCCTCTCCTCCGTGCGTCATCAATCATTCCCTCTCCTCCCACATCATACATCGCATGTACATTTAAATTAGGTTCTTTGTCATGAGGGGCGTAAAGTTAATATTCATTAACTGATTAAGCATGCGCAGTATCTGTGCCCTAACCTAATTAATTGCCTTTGACCTAAAGAATAGCTTCTGCGTTGTCAGCTACATTCCTTACCTCATCTTGTTATGGGACAATGTTATCAACAGCTCTGAAGGTCTGACTGTTTGTTCGAATCACAAGGTTGGTTTTTCCAGTTACTCGGCCCATCACAAGGTCGGTGACTACAACCGTTCGGCCCCTCACAATGGTGGTTTAATCATCTTATCCCTCACAATCCTCCCTTTTTCTTTTGCTACGCATCCTGTATTAAACCCCATTCCTAGACTTCCTGCTGTTCCAAAGCGAATAACATTCTTTTTATCTCTCTTTCCTCTGGGTCCTCTCTCGGCCTCATTATCATTATCTTCTGGACGCCCCCTTTCTCCCCCATGGGGACTACAACTGCCTGCATTTGGCTTATACTTCTAGTTATAAGAACCCTGAGACATGGTATACAACAGGGGATAATGATTAATGCAGCTAATGCCCATAAAATCACTAGTCCCACCGCTTTCCACCAGGCTCCTCCTAAAATGTAATCCCACCATCCTGCTCCCATGATTGTGTTCCATCTCTGTACCGGGACATGTGCTATTTTTCTGATTCCTTCTGATATATCCATTACTGCTTGCCCGTTGTCATCTATGTTTAGGCAGCAATTAGAGAGGTTTAATTTTCCGCATACTCCTCCCTCTTCGGCTAGTAAGTAGTCTAAGGCCAAACGGTTTTGGTATATCGCTGTTCTCATCTGTGTCTGCTGCTTCGCCAACATCTCTAGTGCAGATGCAGTCTGGTTAGTAATTACTTCCAGCACTGCCTGTAGTCTTATGATCCGATTTAACATATACACTGGGGTCCGGTAGCCCCAGGATCCGTCCTGTGCCCAAGTGGCTGGTCCATAATATGAGATGATTCTTGCAGGTGGCCACTCATCATTTTCCCATTTCCGATGTCCATTCCTCTCTTCGTTCGGTGTAGATCGTCAAAGATGGGTGTTCCTAGCGACCGCCCCTCCTCAGTGGTCAACAGAAAAAACCCTGGTTGTACCAGTCCAATTAAACAAGTCCCACTCCATTTTTCTGGCAATACCGAGTATGCCTTGTGTCCGCATATCCATAGCAGTCCTTCAGGGGCCGGTCCACTAGAGGTAACATTGTTCCATATGTCCTGCAACACTGGGATTCCCTGGTAAGGGTTGTTCCCGGTGCAATTCCATAATCCAGTCGATTCGCTTCCATCAGTCTTCATCCAGATAGCACAGTTTCCTTCATCCTTTACAGTGGGATACCATTGAGGTTCCTCTGGCCACCACACTCGGGATTGATTTGGCCACTGGGTGATGATGCGCTGGCAGGGGCTGCTGCCTACTAGGATGGCATCCTTTGCCCAGGGCCTGGCGATACACTCAGTTCCAACCGGGGTGTGTGTCAGGACCCATTCCTGGGGACTTCGATCTCTTCCCACCGTCAAATTCCACTTTATCAGGTCCCATACCTCAATGATAGATCCTCTCCATGGCCAGCGTGAGCTCATCAGCGGTCCTCCACAAACCCAACAATTAGTCACATTCAGGGTTCTGGCTATCCGGAGGGCCAAGTCCACAAACAGGTTTCTCCCCACTTCGGGGATCTCAATCTGCTGCTTTATTTCATCATACATAGTCTGGTGCAGTTGAGTAGAAGGCTGGGAAGGTGGGGGAGGTTTGTTGACTACTGCTTCTGCTAACTTCCCTATCACTACCTCCTTAATTCTGTCTAATGTTTCATCCCTGGCTCGGGAAGGGATGTCTAACTGTCCTCCCTTGGTCATGCAGACCCATTTCTCCCCTTTTGGGCAGGTAATGTGCCCAACACTTCCTACATGTCCCTTATTTTCTACTACATAATACCCCCTCCCTCCGTCCTGACAAACAGCTCTAGTCCTTAGGTCGTAGCAAACATCACTTACATGGGAATGATAGGTAAATGCTCTGGTTGTTCGCCCTCCATATCTGATAGGATGGTAGCACTTATCACAGTTATTAACACTTCTTATAATGGTTACATACATAGTTAGTAATACTACAACTGCTCCTTTCATGCTGTTAGTTTCATACACTTATTTCTTACTGAAAGTTAATGCCAGGGGCTTATTCCCTGGTTTTACCGTCCACTGATCGTCTTTCTCAGGAACTGACGTCTGGTCAACGGGTCCTTTAACCCGGGTCGCATGTGTCCACCTTTTTTTCTTTTGTTCGTACTGCTGTCTCCGTTGTCAGCAATGCCAGGTATGGGCCAGTCCACCGGGGGCTGCAGTTTCTCCTCCTTCCAACTTTTAATCAGTACCCAGTCACCGGCCTTTATAACGTGTATTAGAAAGTCGAGTGGTGGACTTTGTGCCAACAGTCCTTTTATTTTTAATTCTGCAAGGGAACGAGACACTGCCACTAAATAGTTCCTCAGGAACACATCGCTGCCTTCGAAGGTCGGCGTGCCCTCTACCTTTCCAAGATAGGGCAGCCCAAACAACATTTCGTAGGGAGACACCGCAATATCTTTACGGGGTGCCGTTCGTATTCTTAATAATGCAATTGGTAAACACTTAGTCCAGGGTAGTCTGGTTTCCTCCATTAACTTAGTTATCTGTGTTTTAAGGGTTGCATTCATCCTTTCCACTCGCCCAGAACTCTGGGGGTGCCAGGGTGTATGCAATTTCCAATTTATTCCCAAGGTACTGCAAACCAACAGGTGAACCTTAGAGGCAAAATGTGTTCCTCGGTCGGAATCTATGGATTCGATGACCCCGTATCGGGGAATGATTTGTTCTAATAATATCCGGGTTACTGCCTGAGTGGTGGCATTTATCGTGGGAAATGCTTCCACCCACCTGGTGAAATGGTCTACAACTACTAGGAGGTACTTCCACCTTTGTATTCTTGGAAGTTCTGTAAAATCTACCTGTATTCTCTGGAAGGGTCTTATAGCCAATTGTTGTCCTCCACCAGGGACAGCTCTCATTACCTTCTTGTTAACCCTCTGACATAACACACAACCGGAGACTGTCTGCTTAGCCAAAGTATAGATACCTCGGCAAGCGTAGGTCCGTAGTAGTGTGTCACACAGGGCCTGCGCTCCCCAATGTGACTGGGAGTGCAGTTGTGTCATCAAATCCCGAGTTAATCCTTTGGTTAACATTTGTTTCCCATCCGGTGTCCACCACCTCCCGTCAGTGGAACGCCGAGCCCCTAACTCATTCATTTTGTCCTCCTCCTCCTGTGAGAATACAGGTATCTTTCCTACTCCTTCCCTTAATGGTATTAAAGACAACATCCTCACCGTTCCTTCTGTCGCTGCCTTTTTGGCGGCTCCGTCTGCCGCTTCATTTCCCCTTGCTTCTAATGAGTTCCCCTTTTGGTGTCCCGCCACATGGACCACCGCTATCCTTTCTGGCAAATGTAATGCTTCCAGCACCTTCTCAATTAATTGCTCATGTGCCAACTCCTTTCCTCTTGCTGTAATCATCCCCCTTTCTTTCCATATTCTCCCAAACGTGTGCACTACTCCAACTTCCCCTCCAACAATTCTCACGCCCGTATTAAGGCATACAATTCACATGACTGAGCCGACCAGCTACCTGGCAACCTGCCCGCCTCCACTCCTTCAAATCCTTCTCCTCCTATTATGGCATACCCACTATATCTTTTTCCATTTATACAGCGGGAAGAACCGTCTATAAACCACCTTTCTCCCTCTACCAGAGGCTGTTCCTCCAAATCCTGCTCTTGGTCTGTAGTTCTATAATTTTGCTACAGTAGTGTTCTGGTCTCTGCCCTTCCTGCTCGTCGTCCGCCGAGTATAAAAACTGGGAAGGGTTTAAATTCTTATCGGTCAGAATGGTCAAATCGTCTTTTTCCATAAGTATCACTTCGTACTTTAGGATCCTGGAGTCAGTCAACCACCGGTTTAGACTTCTGAGTTAGTATTGTCCGGACCGTGTGGGGAGTAGATACTACCAGCTCACCTCCAAATGTCAATTTTCTACTTTCTTCCACTAATATTGCTGTTGCTGCGACCGCTTGAATACATACAGGCCACCCTCGTGATACCGGATCCAAGAGTTTAGAAAGGAATGCGACTGGCTGTCGCTTCCCTCCTCTCTTTTGTGTCAGTACCCCCAACGCAATTCCATTCTCCGCATTAACAAAGAGATGGAATGGTTGATCGATGGACGGGAGGGTCAGTACCGGTGCGGTGATCAGGCTATTCTTTATTTCTCCAAATCTCTGTTCGTCCTCAGAATCCCATTGTACTTTATCAGTCTCCTCACACAATTATCATACAAGAACTTGACTTGTCGGGTGTAATTGTCTATCCATAATCTACAGTATCCAATTAACCCCAGAAACTTCCTGATTTCTTTTTTGTTCCTTGGCATCGGCAGCCCGGTGATCCCAGCTATTCTTTCGGGGTTTATTCTCCTTTTCCCGTCACTAATCAGGTGTCCTAGATATTTAACCTCCTGTTCTACAAATTGTAGTTTATTTTTGGACACTCTCAATCCCTTTTCCCCTAAAACGTTTAAGAGGGTTATGGTTGCATCCCTTACTGGCTCTTCTTCTCCGCCTGAGAGTAACAAATCATCTACGTACTGCAATAATTGTGTCCCATAGGTCCTGGGAACATCCTCTAATACTTGTTCTAATATTTGCCCGAACAGGTTCGGGGATTCAGTAAATCCCTGAGGGAGCACAGTCCATCGATACTGTTGCTTCCTCAGTGTGTCTGGGTTTTCCCACTCAAATGCAAAGAGGTCTCTACTTTCCTCAGCCAGGGGGCAGCTCCAAAAGGCGTCTTTCAGATCTACCACACTGAACCACCTGTGGTTAGGGGGTATACGTCCCATTATGGTATAAGGATTTGGGACTACCGGGTGTCGAGCCCTAACTACCCTATTCAATTCTCTTAGGTCCTGGACCAGTCGGAACATTCCGTCAGTATTTCTTACAGGGAGTATTGGCGTGTTGTAGGGGGACATACAACTCTCCAATACTCCATCCTTCAGTAAGTTTTCTATAATTGGCTGCAGCCCTTTCCTTCCTTCCATTGAAATCGGATACTGTCTTACCTGTACTACTTCACTTCCTTCTCGCAAGGCTATCTTCAGAGGTGGTATTCTTAGCCCTCCCCTATTTCCCTCTCTTGCCCACACCTGTGAGACTATTCTTTCTTCATCTTGGGTCGTCAATTTATATAGTTGTACTATAATCTGTCCACCTACGGGAGCTGTGCCCATTCCTAATTTAACTTGTAAGTCCCTTCCCATCAGATTTATTCCTGCCTGGGGCACCAGGATTAAGTCTTCCATGGCCTCTCGATTTTCATATCTTACCATTACTCCTTCTATCTCGGGAGCTTTCATTACCTTTCCCCCTACTCCAGAGATTTTGACTTGCTTTTCCCCTAATCCCATTCCCTCCGGTATCCTGGTTACACTTGATCTTTCCGCCCCTGAGTCTACCATAAATACCCTGTCTTCTCCTTGGGGACCTAATTTTAAGTTTACCAAGGGTTCCCGTGTACGTCCTACACACACCCAAGGAGGGGAACCCTGACCCCCCTATTCCTCCATCAGTGTGTACGATTGTACTTCATGCCTTATCTTTGGACATTCTCTTTTAAAGTGTCCTTCTTTGTGACAATGATAACACCGCGATGGCCCGGTGTGCCATCCCCCTGATCCTTGTTCGTTATTTCCCGGGGGACCCCCAACCTTGGTCCCTCCATTCACCCCTTCCTCTTTCTCTTCTTTGAAAGTTTGGGGTCCCTGGTTCTCGCCCCCCCCCCCCCCTCACGGGAGGAGCAGATGCCCTGACCACGGGGTTCTTTGGGTTGGGTTCCAACGCCACTTATTTCTCAATCCGACAACTCTTCGGATGTCTCAATAAGCCAGACGCACACCTCACCCCCCTCCCCCCTCACCCCATCCGTGCAACATCCGCCCCAATGGACTATTAGGCGGAATGTGCGGCTCTTCCCCAGTTTGAGCCTTTTCTCCCCGGGCCCTTACTTTGCCCGTTCCGGTTACCCATCCTGTCAGACCTTTTCCCGTCCCAACAGAACCCAATCGCCGAGTAATACTTAATAGTCAATATTCTTACCCGAGTCCTGTACACAGAAATTGCTCGATTGATCCCTTTCACCGGATTCCCTCTTGTTTTCCAGAGTCTCTTGTCCGAATATCACTCGCTCAAACCACTGACGGCAAGCAAGGAGATCAGAGACTGCTGAATCAGCAGGGTGCACCTTCCCTTCCTTTCGTGCCTCCGTCAAGTGGCCGGAGTGGCGATCGCGGACGAGCCCCCAACTTGTGAGATATATTGTTTGTGCTCACAATCACTACTCAGAGACTAAATCGTGGAAACAAGAAATGCTTTATTTGCGAGTCTGCAGAATCGGTTGCCTCTCCAAGTTGAGACACCCCGAGCAAAGGAAAAACGTCTATTTTTATACAATTCAGTATACAGCATTTATTGATCGGACGCCTCCCCTTCTGACCCCTTCCAATCAGGGTACCGAGGTTCACAATCTTCCAACCCTCTCCTCCGTGCGTCATCAATCATTCCCTCTCCTCCCACATCATACATCGCATGTAACATTTAAATTAGGTTCTTTGTCATGAGGGGCGTAAAGTTAATATTCATTTAACTGATTAAGCATGCGCCAGTATCTGTGCCCTAACCTAATTAATTGCCTTTGACCTAAAGAATAGCTTCTGCGTTGTCAGCTACATTCCTTACCTCATCTTGTTATGGGACAATGTTATCAACAGCTCTGAAGGTCTGACTGTTTGTTCGAATCACAAGGTTGGTTTTCCAGTTACTCGGCCCATCACAAGGTCGGTGACTACAACCGTTCGGCCCCTCACAATGGTGGTTTAATCATCTTATCCCTCACACTGCCGTTGACAGGGAACACGTTGCCGGTCCGGTTATATCGAGGTTCTGATTTCCCTGCTCTTGATGGACAGACATTTGTGACAACACAGGGTGGTCAGACTCACGTGGGTTCTCAGGATGAGCCAAGTCGACGCTGACTGAGTCATCACATCTCGGATCCGCAGTGCTGTACGCTGACCAGTACCCTCAACCAATCCCCATAGTTCGCTGTGAATCTAAGTGGATGAGATGACGTGAGTGGTAGAAAGGACCTCGGGAAATAAACCAAAAAAGTCACAAGCTGTTTCTTGTGGCTGGGAATGGCAGCATAATTCATTATTGTCTGGAAGTCTCGCGTGTTTACGCAGCCAATATCGTTAATGGAGATGATGGAGGAAATACCCAGATATTCAAAGTCTTTTAAAAAAAATCTAGACTGTTTTATCATTATCCACATAATGGGTGTGACGGCTTTCGACAAGATGTTGTGATCCACGTGATCGTCCATCAACAAGGGCGCCGATCGTGTTGGAATAAAGTAGACAATAGACAATTGATAATAGGTGCAGGAGTAGGCCATTCGGCCCTTCAAGCCAGCACCGCCATTCAATGTGATCATGGCTGATCATCCACTAACAGTACCCGTTCCTGCCTTCTCCCCATATCCCCTGACTCCGCTATCTTTAAGAGCCCCATCAAATTCTCTCTCGAAAGTATCCAGAGAACGGGCCTCCACCGCCCTCTGAGCAGAAAATTCCACAGACTTACAAATCTCTGTGTGAAAATGTATTTCCTCATCTCCGTTCTAAACGTCTTACCCTTATTCTTAAACTGTGGCCCCTGGTTCTGAACGCCCCCAACGCGGGAGCATGTTTCCTGCCCCTAACGTGTTCAAACCCGTAATAATCTTACATGTTTCAATAAGATGCCCTCTCATCCTTCTAAATTCTAAGTATACAAGCCCAGCGGGCTCCATCCTCTCAGCATATAACAATACCGCCATCCCGGAGAATCAACCTCGTGAACCTATGCTACACTCCCTCAATAGCAAGAATGTCCTCCCTCAAATTAGGCGACAAAAACTGCACACTATGCTCCAGGTCCACAAGGGTCCTCACAAGGGTCCAATACAACTGTAGAAAAGACCTATACTCCTGTACTCAGCTCCTCTTGTTATAAAGGTCAACATGCCACTCGCTTTGTTCACTGCCTGCTGCACCTGCATGCTTATTTTCATTGACTGATGAACAAGGGACACCAGATCCCGTTGTACTTCCCATTTTCCCGATTTAACATCATTTAGGTAATGCTCTGCCTTCCTGTTTTTGCGACCAAGTGGATACGCTCAGATTTATTCACATTAAACTGCACCTGCGACAGCTTATGCCCACTCACCCAACCTGTCCAATTCACCCTGGATTCTCATAGCATCCTACTCGCAGATCACACTGCCACCCAGTTTGTGCCATCTGCAAATTTGCTAATGGTACTTTGAATCCCTTCATCTAAATCATTGATCATTTTTGTAAATAGCTGCAGTCACAGCACCGAACTTTGCGGTAACCCACAATTCACCGCCTGCCATTCTGAAAGGGACCCGTTAATCACTACTCTTAGTTTCCTGTCTGCCAATCATTTTTCTCTCCATGTCAGCACTCTAGCCCAATACCATGTGCCTTAATTTGGCCCACTAATCTCATATGTGGGACCTTATCAAATGCTTTCTGAAGTGTACTGTCCATTTTCCTTGTTACATCTTCAAAAACATCCAGAGATTAGTCAAAACACATTACCCTTCGTAAATCCACGCTGATTTGGACCGATACTGTTACTGCTATCCAAATTTGCAGCTATTTCATCCTTTATGATTGACCAGCATCTTCCCCACCACCGATATCAGGCTAACTGGTCTATACTTCCCTGTTTTCTCCCTCGCGCCTTTCTTTAAAAGTGGGATAACATTAGCTACTTTCCAATCCACAGGAACAGATCCTGAATCTATAGAACATTGGAAATTGAACATCAATGCGTCAACGAATTTCTAGAGCCACTTCCTTTAAGTACCTTGGGATGCAGATCATCAGGCCAGTGGGGTTTTATCAGCCTTCAGTCCCGTCAGTCTATCAAACACCATTTATTGCCGAATGTGGATTTCCTTCAGTTCCACCACTAGCCGTCTCCTCTGGCCACTAGTAGAGCAGGAAGATTGTTTGTGTCTTCACTTGGGAAGACGGATCCAAGTTTACCTGTTCAACTCATCTGCCATCTCCTTGTTCCCCATAATAATTCACATGTTTCAGTCTTCAAGGGTCCAACTTTGGTCTTAACTACTTTTTTCCTCTTCACGTAGCTAAAGAAGCTTCTACTATCCTCCATTATATTCTTGGCTAGCTTTACCTCTGTACCTCATCTTTCTCCCCGTATTGCCTTTTTTAGTTATCTTCTGTAGCTCTTTAAACATGATCACCTTTGCCATGTTGTACTGCTTCACTTTTACTTTTATAATGTCCTTGACTTCCCTTGTCAGCCACGGTCGCCCCTTACTCATCTTGGAATCTGTCTTCCTACTTGGAATAAACTGACCCTGCACCTTCCGTATTGTCCCCAGAAATACCTGCCATTGTAGTTCCTCTGTCATCCCTATCTTTCCAGTCAACTTTGGCCAGCTTTATAAAGTCCCCTTTAGTCAACTATAACACTGACACCTCGATTAACCTATCTCCCTCTCAAATTGTAGATTAAAACTTACCATATGATAGCCACTCCTCCTAATGGGTCCCTTACCTCGAGTTCCCTTTATCAAATCCGGTTCATTACACAACACTAAATCCAGAATTGCCTTTCCCTGGTAGGCTCCATTACAAGTGCTCTAAGAATCCATCATGGAGGCAATCCACCAAACTCCCTATCTTGGGGATCAGTGGCAACCTGTTTTACCAGTCTACCTGCATGTTGAAATCTCATAACAACCGCAGCACTACCTTTACGACACGCCAACTTGCACCCTATATCGTGGCTCGGAACTGGACCTCCCTGACGCTCCCTGTATTCAATCCAAAGCAGTTTACTGTATCAGATACTGCGGATTTCCTACAGGAGCACCAAGGAGGTCCAGTTGCGACCTGTTGGCTCGTCATTAATCTATCTGTTGGTCTTGTACTCAGTGACAGGATGGACAATGGTCTCTGTGCTGATTGATATCGAGGCCTGAGCTGTTGACACCCCGCCAGCGTCTCTAAAGGACACTTCAAGCTGTGACCGGTTGCATTGGTCAGGGAGCAGCCTGGTTATGTCAGTGATTCCCCCGTGTTTGCCGCTATATCAGTATCCCGGACACGCAGATCCGCCCATTCCGAGCTGGTGCCGTACGGTGAGACTGGCGGCCACTGTGGTGAGACTGGCGGCCACCTGTGGTGAGACTGGCTGCCACTGTGGTGAGACTGGCGGCCACTGTGGTGAGAACTGGCGGCCACTGTGGTGGGAGACAGGAGGTCTCCCATGTCCTTGCCCCGCACAGGACCTTCGTTGTATCCGCCTTATTTCATTCCCAGGGCGGGTCATTGGGCCAATATGGTCGGGAATCAGTGTTAGCTCCTGGAAACATGGTTTAGGACTGAGTAATTCCAGCAATGTTACTCGTAACTCATCCCTGGGTTAGATGACGTTTAATGGAGTGAGGAAAGCCGCACACATGGTGGCGTTGGAGACTGGGTGGCATGCAGGAATCTACAAGGCCACGTATGTAGCAGCTCCTGGTCATATCAGCGTGATAGATGTTTGTCCTGTTGCACTGAGCCGCGGGATTATGGGAGGATCACAGTGTAACATGACTGTGTGTGTCGCCGTGTGGAGCTGTTCTGGTCTCTGTGTTTATGTCCGTTCCTCGGCATTTTCACAAGGGCACTGCAGGGGACAATCACCATGGTGGGACTTGGTGCGCCAACACGTGGCGACACGTGTGCTACCTAGGTTGTATGAAAAGCAAAGCAGTTCACTGTACCTAGGTACCCTCAGTACATGTGACAATAACAGTATCTTTCAATCAGTTACACATGGGCCAGGCCCATTATGGATGGCAGCTGTCCCTCCCGCACAATCAGAAGCTGTTAGAATATGTGATGTGGCATTTTAAAAACACACATACATAATTCGAACCACAATGTATTGTTGCAACTCTATCCCCTCATAATCACATGTTCACAGTTGCTGCACCAGAATGAGTCCATTCAGGTGTCAGTCATTATCAGCCACAACTCTGGTGTGGCAGGACTGGGACAAAGACAGAAACGTATCTGTTCCTAAAGGTGAAGCAACGGGTTGGTCAGTGGGTCCTGCCCGATTTGTCATAGACTATTGTACACTTTACCCTGTGTTCACTACCATGTTATCCACAGGCTGCTTTCTGATGTTGTGTCTCTTTAAGCCCTGCAATTCCCACAGGAGCGCTAAACTGGGAGCAGTTGACGTGTGATTGTTTGTTCAGTGAGTGTAATAACGTTGTTGGCATGGAAACGGAACCGCTGGAACTTCTCTCCGGTATAACAAGGGATGTCGTGAACTTGTCAACCTTGTTTTTAGCAGCGGTCTTGGTGTGCTGCATGGACAGAGGAGAAAGAAATCACTTCACCGAGACCATGGGAGGCTTGCTACTTACAGGAATAAACGATGATTTACTACCCGGACACTTGCTGCTGTTGGCGTTCCCCGTAAGTGTTTACACAACAGGTTTTTCGCCGTGTTCATCACTGTTATATCTGACATGCGTGGTGGCTGCGTGCCGTATTGACCTCTTGTCTCACTGTTGTATGATTCGGGGTATGGCATTTGCCGAACTGTGGGGTTGATGTTAAAATAACCACGTATCTTCATTCAAACTGTAGTCTCATGCAAGAAGGTCCTGTTTTATGTTGACTTTAAAACGTATAGCCGTGGGTCTGTGAACCTGCCGGTAGTTTCATGTCAGCATTACCGTTGTGAATGCACAGTACATTCTGGTGTGTAGACTAATTGGACTGCTGATCGCACGCTTTGTTTAAATGCATCTTGAAATAATCCAGTGTAAGTGTTCAGGCTATGTGTTCAGATAATCCAGGTGTTCCCGGTAGTTTCAGCACTGAGTGAAACTGTCCTGATGCCAATTACTTTCTTGCTTGTCCCGGGAATAAAAATCAACCGTTGACGCTGCCGCCCGAGTGTCAGACCAGGGTTGCTCTGGTACCAGTGAAACGCTTCAGTTTCACTCCAAGCACTTTCTTTATTCACCGGCGGCGTGGAATATTTCCACATTTTCGTCTGGAGTGAAATGCGAAAATGCTTGAAAAACTGCATGTCAGGGAGCCTTTGTGGAAAGAGAAATAGTTAAAGTGTCAAATCAAAGTTTCTTTCTCGGGAAGCAAGGAAGGGAAGAAACACGTTAATCTGAGCGGCATTGATTTTTGAAAGTGCAAGGGCTGGAGTGTAGCGAATGTCTGGAGCAGGGATATGTTTTAACTGAATAGATAATTGAACTACATTATCTGTGTAACGTGTTCCTAACCTGGTCCACTCTGGGTGACATTGTACAATCTGGGTGTCGCTCTACGTTCCGTGTGCGGTTGTATTGTTGCAACGGTGTGAATTCGGGTGAATGTGTAGAGTCTGGTCGAGTGGGAGCGGCCCAGGATATTCCAGTATTTGCAGTTGTTGGCAATATTTTCTGATTTCCAACATCCACAATTTGTTCTTGACATTCCCACTGGCCTGCGGTTGGGGTGCTCCGCTTTCAGGTATGGGACCCTTTAGCTTCTCCATCTGTACTTGGCGGCGTTGCTTGAGTTCGGCTGTTTATGGGTAATGGCAGTTCAGGCAGTGGTTGAGAGATGGCGCCGTATTATTGAGTGGACTGAGTCGATTTTATTTCATACCACTTTCCTGCCGACATTGAAAATGAAAACATCTACTCTGAGTGCGCAGCGCCGAGGGTCATCCAATGTAAGAGCAGTAGTATGCATAACATGTTTATTGTGTATTTTTAATACAATTTATTGTGTATTTTATGTCATGGTTGCTTTCATGCATTTGTTCAGAAGTTTATAATTGAAAGTCATTTGGTAGCAACGTTTCCCCATGACCTGGGGAAACATTAGGAGGCTGGAATCTCTCCATATCTCGTTATATCTTCCTCTCTCTTCGTCTCTCTCTCCCCCTCTCTCCCCTCTCTCCCTCTCTCTCCCTCTCTCTCCCTCTTCCCCTTTCCCACTATCCCCCTCGTCCCTCTCCCCCACTACTCCTCTCCTCCTCTACTCGTCTCCCCCTCTCTCCCTCTCTCCCTCTCTTCCTCTCTCCCTATCTCCCTCTCTCCCTCTCTCCCTCTCGCTCTCTCTCTCCCTCTCGCTCTCTCGCCTCTCGCCCTCTCTCCCTCTCTCCTTCCCTCCCTCTCTCCCTCTTTCTCCCTCTCTCCCTCTCTCCCTCTCTCCCTCTCTCCCTCTCTCCCTCTCTCCTCCCCCCCCTCGCCCCCTCTCCCCCTCTCCCCCACTACTCCTCTCCTCCTCTACTCGGCTCCCCCTCTCTACCTCTCTCCTCTCTCCCTCTCTCCCTCTCTCCCTCCCCCGCTCGCCCTCTCTCTCTCTCCCTCTCTCCCTCCCCCGATTACACAGTGTCTGATTGGCCGCCGAATGAACAGCGCATTATGTGATTGGACACAATGACCTTGGAGACAGCGGCGGATTGGACGGGAATTTTAAGGGATGTTGGTTGGTGATTGGACGCAATCCCCTTGGAGACAGCGGTTGATTGGCCGTTTTTCCCCCTCATTTCAAAATCGTACTGTTCCGATTTTTCACACTTTTTAACAGAAAAATCGGAACAAATGCGATAAAATCGGACTAGTTGGCAAGTATGTTCTCTATGTTTTGTCCCAACATGAGATCAGATCTGTATATCACGACGGGGCACGGGTGACGGCCCAACGCGGGTCTGTTTCTGTTCCCAGTCACGTTGCTCTGTGAGAGGAACCGCGCCGGTCCAGATCCCTCGCACCTACTGACTGCAGAGAGGTTGTTGAACCGTTGCCGCTCCGAGTAGTGACGGTGCTGCTAACGTGGTATGTGGTGAGGATGTCCGACTCTGTGACCGTTCTCTGTGACAAAGGGCAGCATGTGGTCCATTTGGGAATAGTTTGTGAGCTGCAGGCCACTGGTACCGGGGTTGACCACTTGACACCATGCAATTGGATGGGATGTTGCGTGGTAACATGTTTGTCACAGCACATTATCAGTTAAACGAAGTTCGGAGTTCAGGTGCCCGCGGTCACTCATTGTTAGCTGAGTGTAGCTGATTATTCTGCACGTCTCAGGTTTCCCGATACTGGCATGTTACAATTTCGTAATTTAACCTTCGTTTAACTGATAATGTGCGTTGTTGCAGCTTGTCTCAGATTTGTTGATGTTGGTTCTTGTACAAGCGTGTGCAATCCCGACTTGTGTCTGACAAGTCATGCCTCTCTTTAGTGTCTGGTTCTGAATGTTATGTTTCCATAGTCGCTACTGTAATGTATCATTGGCTATATTTAAGAGGGAGTTAGATGTGCCCCTTGTGGCTAAAGGGATCAGGGGGTATGGAGAGAAGGCTGGTACAGGATACTGAATTGGATGATCAGCCATGATCATATTGAATGGCGGTGCAGGCTCGAAGGGCCGAATGGCCTACTACTGTACGTATTTTCCATGTTTCTATGTTTCTATGTAAATTACCAATCTTCCGGCGGATGACTAATAGTATCTGAGGTGAATTGGTGTTAATGTCGTTGAATTAAAACAGCATGGTTCGTGGAAATGTTGGCTTGACGTTTGACATCGTGAGCCGAAGGACATGTATTTTATACGTTTCTAGCTCCATGCCGCATCCTGGTAAATGATTCTGCCAACCAGCTTGTGTGTCCAAATGAGACCGGGCAGGACAACCGGTATTTTTTTAATGCATTTTTGTATCTTTTTCCAGAGCTGTGAGATTCTGTTTGGCGATTCCACGTCAATCACCAGTCAGGTTGCAGTTTGAGAATTGTATGTAAGTTCTGTCAGCACACTGCACCTCTGGTGCTTTGCATTGCTGAGAGGAGTTGGGCGATTAGGAATGGTTGGCGGGGCGGAACAGCTTGAATGGGAAACCGTTTATTTGGCAGAGAGCAGGCATTTCCAGTAAGATGCGAGGAGATGGATGGTGATAACAAATTTATTCAGATATCGCGAACGGTTCAGAAATGACTGCATGAAAGTCTGGAAGAGGAAAGACAACTTACATGCTACCCCTCGGATGTGTAATTGAAAGCACTGATGTAGAATATTAGTTCCTCATAACATGTATCCTGTCTATGTCCCTTAATTTGTCAAATTGTTGAATCTTCACTGTGATTTGTAACATGCCGATTGTTCGGCACAGACACAATGGGCCAAATTGTCCACATACATGCGAAAAGTTTTCTACGAATACACTATTACTATACATGCAATTGGTTGATCGGAGAAGTCCCGCTACAGATATGCATACCATACCATGACCGCCTCCAAGATGATTGCCCAACTTTCTGCACTTGGTACACATCAGCATCAACATGCCCTTCCCCACTACCAACAGCTTCCTGAGTCTTTTAATTCACTAATAGGTCGGGTGAAGCTGGGGTAAACCGTGGGCACAGGGAGGCTCCTAGCAGGGATTGCATTTTCGAACCCGATGGTGTACAATCCCAAAGTTCTCCAGAGGCGGCATTAGGCAGATCAGTTGTCATTGATGTGTGTGATATTTTATTTTACCGACCGCACAAACAAACAAATAGCAGAGTGTGTGGGGTACAGCTTTATAAAATGTTCGCTAGCCCACATCTGCGCTTCTGTGGGCACCTCTGGTCGCCACAATGTAGGAATAACTTAATTGCTATGTAGAAGGTGGGGAGGAGATTTATGAAAAATGTTTTCTGCGATGACAATGTTTGATCATGACGGGTGAGTCGATAGACTGAATTGATTTTACTTTCACGAAAAATACACAGTGAATATCGAACATTTGGACCAATTAAGCGGCATAAACAGGATACATGCTATCAAACATGCCCCATATAAGAGGGGGCTAAATCCAGAGGGCATTAGTTTAGATAACATATTTGGAAGAATCTGATGAGGTCTTTTCTCATTCAGACTCGGAATCTAGGACGCGCTGCTACAGAGTTTGACGGAGGCAGGGATACTAAATACATCATGAATGAATGCCATTTTATTGTCACTATACACATGTACAATAAGATTAAAAGCAGCTCCTACTCA